>NC_043000.1:1571207-1573707 GCF_006345805.1 Octopus sinensis
ATCTACTGGATCCGATTTCCACTTCTGTACACACTTAATTTCCTATCCTAGATCCACGGTGTCTTGTATGCCTTCATTTTACAGAGGTCCCCACAGGAACATTCCTCCAATATTCAAAGGCGGCGAGGTGGCACAATCGTTAGCACGCTGGATAAAAAATGCTTAGCAGCATTTCTTCCGGCTGTACGTTCTGAGTTCAAATTCCGCCAAGGTCGACTTTGCCTTACATCCTTTCGGGTGTCGATGACATAATTACCATTTGAGCTCTGGGATATAATCGACTCGCTTTCACCCCCAAAATCTCAGGCCTTGTAACTGGAATAGAATTATGAGAATGCCTATAACTGTACTGTATATTGTGTATTCTTATCTATAGGCTGTGGAGGCGCAATGGCCCAGTGGTTAGGGCAGCGGACTCGCGGTCGTAGGATCGCGGTTTCGATTCCCAGACCGGTCGTTGTGAGTGTTTATTGAGCGAAAACACCTAAAGTTCCACGAGGCTCCGGCAGGGATGGTGGTGATCCCTGCTGTACTCTTTCACCACAACTTTCTCTCACTCTTACTTCCTGTTTCTGTTGTACCTGTATTTCAAAGGGCCGGCCTTGTCACTCTCTGTGTTACGCTGAATATTCCCGAGAACTACGTTAAGGGTACACGTGTCTGTGGAGTGCTCAGCCACTTACACGTTAATTTCACGAGCAAGCTGTTCTGTTGATCGGATCAACCGGAACCCTCGTCGTCGTAACCGACAGAGTGCTTCCATCCATCCAGGTCATATCTACAGCGTTAAATCCAGAGAGTTACATTGATTGTCATGTCTAGGTGTTTTACCTGCATCGCAATCCCTTTGGTGAATCAGGTATTTCTTTCTAATTTCTTGTTCCTAGAATGCAAATTCATATCCTTCAAAATGAGAGCTAATATATTGTTGTTTGTTAGTCAAAGACAAACTACTGTATCTGTATTACTGTCATTTTACAAGCTTTCTGACAACGTAGTTATGCACGATCTTCTGTTGATATGGACACCCTTTATTTCATGACCTGCTGTGGTGGAGCTGCTGTACAATTTACTTCTTGCATGTACATATAACTTGGTCATCAGTCAGAGAAAAACTTTCCTAGATTCCTTTCCGAGATGTTACCTGCTTCATAAATGTTTTCTAAAGGACATTATGTAATATTCAAAGACTGTCTGAATTGACACTAAGCCTCTGTTACCTTATTTTCGTATTACACATAAACGGTACTGGTTAATAATTTTCAGGTTTTGATGTCAATGACCAAATTTCATTTGATGTCCAATCGAGTTACCCACATGTGGGTATGAGTGCTGGCACAGCAAGCACCTGTGTGGGCAGCGCTAGATTAACCATTAAGCAAAATAAGCACGTGCTAAGGGCATCGAGGGTAGAAAGCAACACAGAAATGGTAAATGGTTTTCGGTACAAATGAATTCACTTTAAACTTGCTAAAATAATATACAGGGTACTTTATCTTTACTAAATATAGAAGCAGATATGCTATGTAAGATTAATTTAGATAGAAAACTTTTCAAATATAAATAAGGTCGAGGTGTACAAAAATAAACATTATTTTCCATATTACAGTTAGTTTTGTTTCATTTTGAAAAATAAAAATTTATTTTATGGCTTATTATTGCTTATATTTTGAATTATATATACTTGGGGGTACCAAATCTTTTAAGTGCTTAGGGCCTTAATCCACCCTGATTGTGGGCCAATGGTTGACTGAATGTAGAAAGTCCTGAAGATGTGGCTTCAGGAGTGGCTGTGTGGTAAGTAGCTTGCTAACCAACCACATGGTTCCGGGTTCAGTCCCACTGCGTGGCATCTTGGGCAAGTGTCTTCTGCTATAGCCCCGGGCCGACCAATGCCTTGTGAGTGGATTTGGTAGACGGAAACTGAAAGAAGCCTGTCGTATATATATGTATATATATATATATATATATATGTGCGTGTGTATATGTTTGTGTGTCTGTGTTTGTCCCCCTAGCATTGCTTGACAACCGATGCTGGTGTGTTTATGTCCCCGTTACTTAGCGGTTCGGCAAAAGAGACCGATAGAATAAGTACTAGGCTTACAAAGAATAAGTCCCGGGTCGATTTGCTCGACTAAAGGCGGTGCTCCAGCATGGCCGCAGTCAAATGACTGAAACAAGTAAAAGAGTAAAAGAGTAAAAGAGTATAATATATTTTATCCAATTGTTATATGTTTCGTTGCGCATTCCCTGTTACAAATCCTAAAATTTTCATCCATCCTAACTACTTGGAGTATTTAACATCTCTCTCTATATAAACAGCAGTTTGTCTGTGTGCGTATCTGTGTGTCTGTTAGGTTGTACCCTCACCCTGACCACGGCTTTCAACCGATTCTGATTAAACTTGACACACACATAGCCCAATGTCATAATTCAAAACTAACGCAGCGAAAATTTTGAAAAGTTCCCCCAGTTCTGAATAAAATCGATAAATTCGACA
>NC_043000.1:1578707-1588707 GCF_006345805.1 Octopus sinensis
AGCGAAAACACCTAAAAGCTCCACGAGGCTCCGGCAGGGGATGGTGGTGATCCCTGCTGTACTCTTTCACCACAACTTTCTCTTACTTCCTGTTTCTGTTGTACCTGTATTTCAAAGGGCCGGCCTTGTCACTCTCTGTGTCACGCTGAATATCCCCGAGAACTACGTTAAGGGTACACGTGTCTGTGGAGTGCTCAGCCACTTACACGTTAATTTCACGAGCAGGCTGTTCCGTTGATTCGGATCAACCGGAACCCTCGTCGTCGTAACCGACGGAGTGCTTCCATCCATCTGTCTCAGGCTAATGTGTGCGTTGGGTTATTAGCGCATTGTTCATATTTTTGGTTATAAATTAACACTCATCATTTTTTCTGGAATAAAATTACAAACAATTCTCCTTTTTTATTATTATTATTATCATTTCGCCGGGCGAAATGCGTAGCCGTATTTCGTCTGCCGTTACGTTCTGAGTTCAACTACCGCCGAGGTCGACTTTGTCTCTCATCCTTTCGGAGTCGATAAATTAAGTACCAGTTACGCACTGGGGTCGATGTAATCGACTTAATCCGTTTGTCTGTCCTTGTTTGTCCTCTCTGTGTTTAGCCCCTCGTGGGTAGTGAAGAAATATATTATTATTATTATTATTATTATTATTATTATTATTATTCAGGTCACTACCTGGAATCGAACTCAGAATCAATGGAAGCCGATATTAAGGAAAGATACAAAAATATTAGATTTATAAGCCCTTAAATTCACTGCATAAATGTCCCCGGATATATGGCTAAGTGGTTAACAGCGCGAGCTACTAACCCCAAGATTCCGAATTCTCCTTTTGCATTCAACAAAATGTTAATTGTTGCTGTAATTAATTTATCATGAAATAATTTAGCCCTGGGAGCGTCCGTCCCAGAATAGTTCTATTCTATTTATATATCCACCAAAAGAATCTCGTTTTTCTTTCTTTTTTCTTTTTCTTTCAAATTTTCATTTTATTGCAATTAAATCATCCGTTAATGAGTTCAGAGCTTCAAAAACAATCTGCTTATTGTTGTATATAACTATATATTATCTTTCAATTTTTTCACTTATTTTCTATAATAATTCTTATTCCTATAAATAATTCCTATAATAATATATATGTTATACTCTTTTACTTGTTTCAGTCATTTGACTGCGGCCATGCTGGAGCACCGCCTTTAATTGAGCAACTCGACCCCGGGACTTATTCTTTTGTAAGCCCAGTACTTATTCTATCGGTCTCTTTTGCCGAACCGCTAAGTAACGGGGACATAAACACACCACCATCGGTTGTCAAGCAATGCTAGGGGGGGAGGACAAACACAGACACACAAACACACACACGCATATATATATATATATATATATATATATACATATATACGACGGGCTTCTTTCAGTTTCCGTCTACCAAATCCACTCATAAGGCATTGGTCGGCCCGAGGCTATAGTAGAAGACACTATCCCAAGGTTCCACGCAGTGGGACTGAACCCGGAACCATGTGGTTGGTAAACAAGCTACTTACCACACAGCCACTCCTGCGCCTATATATATGTTAACTTTCCCTTTTTCCCTTATTCCTCCTATAATAATTCTTCCTAAAAAGAAGGAGCTGGTTTCTATTTAAAAAATAAAAAGCTACATCGCTAATATTTAGCTAACAGCAACGGTGAAGTGTTTACATGCTTAACTTGAAACATACCGCTGGGATATTGCATCCTGACAATCTTTTTCCTTTCCAAAATAAAATGGCGGTGCCCCAGCATGGTCACAGCTCGTGAGCTGAAACTAGATAAAATAAAATAAAAAAAAAAATAAAGTTTAGGCGCAGGAGTGGCTGTGTGGTAAGTAGCTTGCTAACCAACCACATGGTTCCGGGTTCAGTCCCACTGCGTGGCATCTTGGGCAAGTGTCTTCTGCCATAGCCACGGGCCGACCAATGCCTTGTGAGTGGATTTGGTAGACGGAAACTGAAAGAAGCCTGTCGTATATATGTATATATATATATGTGTGTATATGTGTTTGTGTGTTTGTGTGTCTGTGTTTGTCTCCCTAGCATTGCTTGACAACCGATAGAATAAGTACTGGGCTTACAAAGAATAAGTCCCGGGGTCGATTTGCTCGACTAAAGGCGGTGCTGCAGCATGGCCGCAGTCAAATGACTGAAACAAGTAAAAGAGTAAAGAGAGTAAAGCTTGAAATTTGGGGGAAGGAGGTACCCCGGTGCTCGACTGGTATTTATTTCATCGACCATGGCGGAACTTGAACTAAGGATGTATAGCTGGAAGGAATGCCCCGAAAAATTTTGTCCGGTGGGCTAATGATTGTGCCAGCTCGCCGTCTTTAGTGCGTACTAACAAAGAAAATACAATCACTCTCTGCATTTCACTCCGGAATGGTGACCCAACTCGAAACCAAGATGTCCATAAGCTTGATTATGGTCTTTGGAACTTTAGCATCTACGAGAATATTTTCGAATATTTTCTTGCTATCGCGCGAAAGTGGAACCAGTTTAAAGCTGTAGTGACGCCTGTTTCCAGACGCCATTTTGGGATTTTCATCCACGCATGCGCAGGGATTAGTCTTCCAGAAGGCCTGCTGGAAGCCCCTTATGCGCATGCACAGTCATCAGCAGCAGCTAGGCTTGACCGCTATTCTCTCTTTAACCTTGCTGCCGACCGAGCCACACGCAACCAGACCAGCTCGGTTGTGAAGACGATCCACGACTTAGGCGAATCTGTGAAGAATGCCTTCACAATTGTGATTAGACCGATTCTGCTGCGTCCACCACCACCACCCCAGCGTCCAGGCTACCGATGTTCAGAGATGAAATGCTTATTTCGGCGAAATAAATTATTATTACTGGCAGTATCGCCCGGCGTTGCTCGGGTTTGTAATGGAAATCTTTATATAAGCATTTTTAGAGAGTTACTTCCCTTATATAAACCGAGCAAAAAATGAATTAAAAAAACCAAAACATGATGGTAATTTTTTTTTAAATCGTAGACTCATCGCGCTAATACCCAGAAGGGCTCGATATGAATCACGACTATAAGATACCCGCTTTTGGTTAAACTGCACCGCAAAATGTGGGAGTAGTTAGGAATCTAAATAGGAGGAGACAGACTCTCACACAACTTCAGTTTTATATATAAAGATTTGTTCGGAGATTCTTGTTCCCGTTATTTTCTTTTCTACGACTATGTAAGGAATTGTGAGGCACCCTTCCAGTGCCAACCTCACTTCCTACAAAGTCTTGCATATTCTTACCATTACGCTTACAGACAGCATTTGCAAAGTACGTGAACTGATTACTTTATCCAGCTTTTCGATATTATCACTTAGTTATTTACTAACACAGCAACGTTCAATTTAACACTGTTCAACAAAATAAAGTTTTTCTTTTTTTCTTATCAGAGATAAAATTAGTCATTTTTCGATGTATTTTAGACGCTGATTCAAATCTTATTTCTTTATTGCCCGTAAGGGGATAAACAAGGACAGACAAACGGATTAAGTCGATTATATCGACCCCAGTGCGTAACTGGTGCTTATTTAATCGACCCCGAAAGGATGAAAGGCAAAGTCGACCTCGGCGGAATTTGAACTCATAGCGTAGCAGCAGGCGAAATACCTATTTCTATTTCTTTACTACCCACAAGGGGCTAAGCACAGAGAGGACAAACAAGGACAGACAACCGGATTAAGTCGATTATATCGACCCCAGTGCGTAACTGGTACTTATTTAATCGACCCCGAAAGGATGAAAGGCAAAGTTGACCTCGGCGGAATTTGAACTCAGAACGTAACGGCAGACGAAATAACTATTTCTTTACTACCCACAAGGGGCCAAACACAGAGGAGACAAACAAGGACAGACAGACGGATTAAGTCGATTATATCGACCCCAGTGCATAACTGGTACTTAATTTATCGACCCCCGAAAGGTTGAAAGGCAAAGTCAACCTCGACGGAATTTAAATTCAGAACGTAACGGTAGACGAAATACGGCTTCGCATTTCGCCCGGCTGCTAACGTTTCTGCCAGCTCGCCGCCTTACGCTGATTCAAATCCATCTTACGTTTTTTCTTAAGAACATCTGCGTGAGTGTGTATGTGTGTGTTTTCTTTTTTTCTACACCATTCTTTTTCTATACTATTCCACTGCAAGAACGGAAAGAAACGACGAAGATGGAACGAAAATATCGCCTTCGGCAGATGTTTTAGAATTTATTATTATTTTTTTTTGTGAATTATGTGATATCTGAGTCGATATATCATGTGCGAAAATGAGTAAAAGGCAGATTATTTCTCAAGAAAATATCCATGACAAATTTACAAAGACCCATTTCATATCGTCAGAAAATCTAAGCACCACACTCGTCGGACTGGTTGAATGCAATTTCGAATCCTTTCCTCGGATTAATGATGGACAAAATTCAGCTCAAAATTGCGTTTTCGTTTTTCTCCTCGATTCTTCATTTGTGCCACCCTTGCAACTGCTTCAAATGTGCGACTCGGGCGAATTCATTTGGAGTACATAGATTGACCTGCCCGAACAGCACTGTCAGACGCCTTTGATATTCTCGAGCCAGAAAAGAATCTTTGCGAATCCTTCAAGCCATACATCTATGAGTGTGGAGGCGCAATGGCCCAGTGGTTAGGGCAACGGACTCGCGGTCATAGGATCGCGGTTTCGATTCCCAGACCGACCGGGCGTTGTGAGTGTTTATTGAGCGAAAACACCTAAAAGCTCCACGAGGCTCCGGCAGGGGATGGTGGTGATCCCTGCTGTACTCTTTCACCACAACTTTCTCTCACTCTTACTTCCTGTTTCTGTTGTACCTGTAATTCAAAGGGCCGGCCTTGTCACTCTCTGTGTCACGCTGAATATCCCCGAGAACTACGTTAAGGGTACACGTGTCTGTGGAGTGCTCAGCCACTTACACGTTAATTTCACGAGCAGGCTGTTCCGTTGATTCGGATCAACCGGAACCCTCGTCGTCGTAACCGACGGAGTGCTTCCACATCTATGAGTGTTTCAGGGACTGACGGGAAAACTTTGATGGTATGTCGACTTTTCCGTAAGAAAGCAGATCCTCATCCGGTTACACTGCTTGCACGGATTTCCGTGGTTTTTGTCGCCATTCAATTCTATTGTTCATCATATTCAGCAAGCCAGAAGGATTGCAGTTTATGTCGTCACAGATCTACTTGATATAGGTCTTGGTCCCCATGTCGTCCCCTGTCAGCTCCTCGTTTCGTAGGGTCTCATAATAAAAAAAAACAAAAACTTCACCAACAATTTTGTCTTTAGCTCTCCTGCAATACCCTGCGAATCTGATTTTGCGCTCTTTGATGATGTCTGATACTGGACGAAGGTTCCCATACAATCGCTCATGGGTCAGACGATCTCTCCAGATAAGATTCAATGCCACTCGAGTGGCATTGACGGGGTGATATTCAAACATTCAACTATGAATGCATTGCACTTTATAGCAGAAACACCTGTAAGGCATAACGTAATTGCTTATTCCTTTATCATCCCAGTTTCTTTTTAACACTCTATACTTGATTGACACTTCGTACTGAAGCATATGTACATTGTACGCAATGCTTAAGTGAAATATATAAGCACTACACTGCGTGACCTTCCTCGACTAATCGAGTGTAGGCTCCATCCAATCTTCTTTCCAATTTTGAGGCAAGGGTCCATACTGAGCAGCCATACAATAGAACAAAGGCAACAGTTGCTTGAAAGAGGCTCCTTCTCATGTTGCCTGCAAGTTCGGATTTCTACATTTTGAGGCAAGGGTCCATACTGAGCAGCCATACAATAGAACAAAGGCAACAGTTGCTTGAAAGAGGCTCTTCTCATGTTGCCTGCAAGTTCGGATTTCTACTTTTGAGGCAAGGGTCCATACTGAGCAGCCATACAATAGAACAAAGGCAACAGTTGCTTGAAAGAGGCACCTTTTCATGTTGCCTGCAAGTTCGGATTTCTACATTTTGAGGCAAGGGTCCATACTGAGCAGCCATACAATAGAACAAAGGCAACAGTTGCTTGAAAGAGGCTCCTTCTCATGTTGCCTGCAAGTTCGGATTTTACATTTTGAGGCAAGGGTCCATACTGAGCAGCCATACAATAGAACAAAGGCAACAGTTGCTTGAAAGAGGCTCCTTCTCATGTTGCCTGCAAGTTCGGATTTCTACATTTTGAGGCAAGGGTCCATACTGAGCAGCCATACAATAGAACAAAGGCAACAGTTGCTTGAAAGAGGCTCCTTCTCATGTTGCCTGCAAGTTCGGATTTCTACATTTTGAGGCAAGGGTCCATACTGAGCAGCCATACAATAGAACAAAGGCAACAGTTGCTTGAAAGAGGCTCCTTCTCATGTTGCCTGCAAGTTCGGATTTCTACACTAGAGATAACTTATCGATGGCTCCTTAGGCTTCACCAATGCTTGTATTTACATCGCTCTCGCAGCTAGAGATTTTACTATTTAAATAAACAAATTCTTCTACAATAGTCCCAAGCTATTTTATATCTAATTCAATATGGCAGTCCAATACGGCAACATCACTAATATAATGGAAACTAAAGAAAATCCCAGGAAGTTGGATGAAATAATCTATCTATAGGTGTTTATAGTCACACCTCCTACTTTGAAGGAGGGAGTGTAATATATCTCTCTCTATATAAACGGCAGTTTGTCTGTCTGTGTGTCTGTCAGGTTGTACCCTCACCCTGACCACAGCTTTCAACCGATTCTGATGAAACTTGACACACACATAGCCCAATGTCATAATTCAAAACTAACGCAGCGAAAATTTTGAAAAGTTCCCCCAGTTCTGAAAAGAATCGATAAATTCAACATGGGGTCGAGAATCTAAGCTTTTTATATGCAACACATTTTCTGTCTAGGGGACACAACTCGACCTTTTTATCGCCCAAAGGGACAGCTAGGAACATCATATACATAGAAGTATTCGAGTGAAGAGAAGACATTGCAATCTACACATGCGCCTTCGCTCCCTAGAGGGAAAGGACTAGATTGGGATTAGTCGTTGCCTACTAGGGGCTCTTACATAACCGGGCAACGCCGGGCTATGCTGCTAGTTTTAAATATATTTCAGAATTGCTGTTTGACAAATGACTTCATGTGAAACCATTTGTAGACGCTGAAACAGTTACATCGTAAAAGAATCGCATTAGCTATTTATGAACACGCAGAATCTATTGCGTTCACTTTTCGCATATTTCTTGAGGTTGCTGTCAAAAGCCTTCTTCGCACTTCCTTAATCCGGTCATTAACACAACTCTAAACTAATTGCGTATCGTGCCACGTTCTGGCCTTGGTTAATTTGTTGTTGTTGCTGTTGTATCTATGGCAGTGAGCTGGCAACAAAATTGTTAGCACCCGAACAAAGTGCTTAACAGCATTTCTTCCGGCTGTACGTTCTGGGTTCAAATTCTGCTGAGGGCAATTTCGCCTTACATCCTTCCGGGGTTGATAAAATATTTACCAGTTGAACACTGGGGTCGATGTATCTGACTCAACCCCCATCTCTAAAACTGTTGGCTTTGATCCATAACTTAAAACCAATATTATCTCTAACTACTCTATTCCAAAATTTTATATATTTGGCCAACTCCATCTACATCGTTTTTTTTAATATTTTCAAATTTTTTCTTGGCTTTTTAAATACTTTTTTTATATATATAGGCGCAGGAGTGGCTGTGCAGTAAGAAGCTTGCTCACCAACCACATGGTTCCGGGTTCAGTCCCATTGCGTGGCACCACGGACAAGTGTCTTCTACTATAGCCTCAGGCCAACCAATGCCTTGTGAGTGGATTTGGTAGACGGAAACTGAAAGAAGCCTGTCGTATAAATAAATATATATATATATATATATATATATATATATATATATATATATATATATATATATATATATATGTATGTATGTATGTATGTATGTGTGTATGTTTGTGTGTCTGTGTTTATCCTCCCAACATCGCTAGCCTTGATTTAGTAGGACAGTTCTCCAAACTATGTCTGGACAAGTATTTCTCTACATATCAGAGCTGCTAATAAATATCGACATAACAGAACATTACTTCGCTATCACAGATTATTTCCACGTGTTTTTCCAACGGCAATGTCTATATCACGTGGTGGATTCCATGCTATTACGTCTCTTCGTCTTATGATATCCTTGGTGAAATCATATTAAATAGCTACGATCATAAATTTCTGCCGATGAAGTCTTCTGTGCTATTACATACACCTACTAATGTCTCTATTATTGGGTATAAATGTAACGTGAATGTAATTTTATCATTTCTTATATATGCGGTATCTTCGTTTATTTACAACGATAGAATATGTATTAAAGAAAAGATATTCACTTTATAAGCATACTTATGTGTACAAATATATTTACATATATAGGTTATATACACACACACATATACATAAGAAATTGAGATGATGAAAGAGTAAACAATTATGTTACAGCTGTTTCTGTTATAAGTTGCACTGCAACCGTAGTTGACGGGGTGATATTCAAACATTCAACTATGAATGCATTGCACTTTATCGCAGAAACACCTGTAAGGCATAACGTAATTGCTTATTCCTTTATCATCCCAATTTCTTTTTAACACTCTATACTTGATTGACACTTCGTACTGAAGCATATGTACATTGTACGCAATGCTTAAGTGAAATATATAAGCACTACACTGCGTGACCTTCCTCGACTAATCGCAGCCCACCTTACAATCAACTTCTTTCATTCAAATTCAAAATGGCTGAAGACTAGCAACACGCTTGAAACTCGAAGTACAAACGAATTTGAATTAAACTGTTCTGATCCATATATATATATAACCACAGACTTGTCCAGAATTTTAGGAAAATATTATTATTAATGTAAAGTAGAGAAGCCATCTTATCATGGCTAACCACATTGGGGAGGGGGTTGTTACTGTAGCTTTATAGCCCCAAGAGATCTTCGTCTCTAGCTGGCTCTAAACACAATATCTTGCAAAGGAGCCTTCACCTTCTCGCTACCTGGTGGTTGCCGCCCGTTGACGAGGGACAAACATCCCGAAACTAGTTCGAGCGTATCACTCAGGCTTGCGAGGAAGGGATGGCCTCCCTTTGCAAATACTCCAAAGACACAGATATTGTGTTTAGAGCCAGCTAGAGACGAAGATCTCTTGGGGCTATAAAGCTACAGTAACAACCCTCTCCTCAATGTGGTTAGCCATGTTAAGATGGCTTCTATACTTTACATTATCGAGCGATTACTGTTTCAATCTCATTCTGAGATTTAATTATGATTATTATTAATATATTCCTAAAATTCCAGACAAATCAGTAGTTAAAGATCGAATGAATTTACGGTTTTTAAAAAAAATTTTATTTCCTTTAATTTATTTTTGTTATTATTCTCATTTCCATCTCTTTGTATTTCCTTCTTTTTTTTTCGTCAGAGAAATACTAAAAATACTATTTCGGTCTGGGTATAAAATGTGGAGAAACTAAAGATGATATAGCAATGCTTTGACTCAGCTCACCTGAAGATGTGCTGGCATACTACTGTTGTTGAATCATATTAATACGATATTGCGTATCTGTCAGGCACGCAGTGACCAACAGCAGAATGTTATAGTCGAGTCTACTGTGTGTCTGACAATATATACCTCGGCTGCGAATGAAAGTGTAAGGGGGTCTTGGCCGTTTGCGTGGTGATCGCATTTAATTAGTTAATTTTCAATCATCATCAACCAATGAGAATTTTGTCTTACTCATTTTCGCCTTCTCTTCGTTGCATGCTATGTCGTTTTAGATTTTTCTAATGATTTTCTAAAAATTAATATTATTAATATTTTTTTAAATACATTTCTTTATAGTACTGCTTATAATACGCTAACTGCTGTTCACTATATCTCTGTATGATAGTAAA
>NC_043000.1:1591207-1598707 GCF_006345805.1 Octopus sinensis
TTTGTAAGCCCAGTACTTATTTTATCGGTCTCTTTTTGCTGAACCGCTAAGTGACGGGGACGTAAACACACCAGCATCGGTTGTCAAGCAATACTAGGGGGACAAACACACACACATACACACATATATATATATATACGACAGGCTTCTTTCAGTTTCCGTCTACCAAATCCACTCACAAGGCATTGGTCGGCCCGGGGTTATAGCAGAAGACACTTACCCAAGATGCCACGCAGTGGAACTGAACCCGGAACCATGTGGTTAGTTAGCAAGCTACTTACCACACAGCCACTCCTGCGCCTATGAACTGTGAACTTTTGTTTCTTTTTTCTTCTCTCTCTTCATCTCCTTATTCCTTTACTCCTGTCATCTATGTCATCATATTAATCTATACCCTTCTCATTTCCTCTATTTGTTTCTGATGACGGTTAGTTCCATACTCTAGGATATCCCAGAAACAGCTGTAAGACTTTGAATTTTTTTCCAATAATAATAATGTATATGACTTGAGACGTTTACCTTGCCTTAACGTTTGTTGTCCTCTTTAACAATTATATATATATATTTTTTTTTCTCTCCTTCTTTCTGTGTTTTTTCTCTGTGTATCTTTCTGTTGAAGAGCGTAGACTCGAAACGTTAAAGACTTGTTTTATTTATATTTCCTGAGCGCCATACTAATACAATTGTTTGTTTGTATTCCTCCTGCCTTCGTCTTTTGTTTATTTCCGTAAACCTGCCTTCGTCTTTTGTCTATTTTCATAAAGCTTCCCGTTATATATATATATATATATATATATATATATATATATATATATATATATATATATATATATCCGTCCAACCCGTGCTAGCTCGGAAAACGGACGTTAAACGATGATGATGATGGTATATATATATATTGTTGTATTTAGGGATGGTCATGTTGCCAGTTTAGCCAATAATAACACACGCACTATATATTTGGTGTTAATTTGCTTCAGCTTTATTTTATTTTTTACTTTAATCTTATTTCGGACAGAGTTCTTTCGTTATACTTCTCTGACCTCATCAGTGGTCCTTTGCTTTCTTCTTTCTTATTTGCGTCTCTCCTTTCTAACGATCAGCCATTTTGTATTTTTTTCTATATTTATATATAATTAATTTTAACCTCATTCTTTATATCATAGATTCAATTAGATAGCCATGTAATGAAAGAAAAAATATTATGTAAGTTTTTTTAATTGTTGTGAATACGATTTTACTTTATAAACTTGGTTTGTTCTGGGCAGTTGCAATAAATATGAAATATAGCAATAGTTGGCCATCAAACCTTCATTCTAATATGTTGATGAAATTGTTTCCTTGGATGTATGTACGCATGTTTATATATACATTACACACACACATGGACATACGCACTCACACACACACACACACACACGCACGCACACACACACACATACATGTTCCTTTTGGAAAGATTCCATATGCCTCAAAATACTCAGACAGATTCAACAAATGCCACCACAGAGTAGCTCTCCTTGGTCAGGGTGTTTTCCCTACCTTATAGTAAAGCCAGTAATAATAATCTTTCTAATCTGTAACATATTCACCACCTTGCCTCAGGTCATGAAGGCGCATGGCTCAGTGGTTAGAGCGTCGAGCTTACGATCGTGAGGTTGTGAGCTCGAATCCCGGACCGGGCTGCGTGTTGTGTTTTTGAGCAAAGCACTTTATTTCACATTGCTTCAGTTCACTCAGCTGTAGAAATGAGTTGCGACGTCACTGGTGCCAAGCTGTATCGACCTTTGTCTTTCCCTTGGATAACACTGGTGGCGTGGAGAGGGGAGGCCGGTATGCATGGGCGACTGCTGGTCTTCCATAAACAACCTTGCCCGGACTTGTGTCTAGGAGGGTAACTTTCTAGGTGCAATCCCATGGTCATTCATGACCGAAGGGGGTCTTTACCCTGCCTCAGGTCAACAAATGAGAATTGGCCTAGCTAGTGTATTAAGAATAGATAGTTGCTCCCATTCATGAATTATTCGTGGTATATCCATATGTGGAGGGAGATAAATTAGATGAAATTCTATGTCTTTTTTCAGCAACGGCTTAATGTATTGGTGAACAGTCAATAGCATTGAAGAGCATAAAGATTAAAGTTATAGTTGAGTAAAAGTTAGCGTAGGAGTGGCTGTGTGGTAAGTAGCTTGCTAACCAACCACATGGTTCCGGGTTCAGTCCCACTGCGTGGCATCTTGGGCAAGTGTCTTCTGCTATAGCCCTGGGCTGACCAATGCCTTGTGAGTGGATTTGGTGGACGGAAACTGAAAGAAGCCCGTCGTATATATGTGTGTGTATATATATATATATATATATATATATATATATATATATATATATACGTGTGTGTGTTTGTGTGTCTGTGTTTGTTCCCCTAGCATTGCTTGACAACCGATGCTGGTGTGTTTATGTCCCCGTCACTTAGCGGTTCGGCAAAAGAGACCGATAGAATAAGTACTGGGCTTACAAAGAATAAGTCCTGGGGTTGATTTGCTCGACTAAAGGCGGTGCTCCAGCATGGCCGCAGTCAAATGACTGAAACAAGTAAAAGAGTAAAGAGTAAAGAGTACATGGAGGACCGGAAGCTATTTGGATATTGGAAAAGAATTGCCTGTATCATGATGGTGCACACTGGGTATCAAAAGGCTGACTTCATGACTTCTGCTCAGTGCTCCATGAACACTGTAAAGGCTGTAACATGTGACATGAACAGCTGCAACAGAGACTACAAAGCCATGGTCAGCAGGAAGGAAAGGACATAGCAGGCATTCGGATTATGTCCACACACCAGAATTCATTCAATAACTACAGAACCAAGTGATGGAAGATCCGAGTAAGGGGATCCGGGCTTTGGCGAAAGAGATGTGTTCTGGAGTCACCACCATGAAACTGGCTCTGAATTAAAACTTTTGCTATCACTCATGCAAGAGGTGCAAGAGACAAATTCTGACAGCCAAGGCCAAGGAGAACCAAGGCCCAGCTTGCAGAAGATCCTTCAAAGCTCGAATTGGATTCATTGGCCACCTTCAAGGGCATCAACAACCCAACATAGACTAGAACGAAGACCATCATCCTCTGTAGAAAGAGGGATAGCCACCATGATGAATCCCATGAATTAAAATATTCAGAAAGACAACAGCCTCTCTGCCTGCAACACCAAGGCCAAGCTTGTAGTCAAGATCAAGGAGGCATTTGAAGATCTTCCTAGGGACACAATGAAGGACTCATACACCAGGTTCTGGAGCCATCGTGTATCTCTAGCCATCAAGTGGAAACTGAGGGCAGTTATACTGAGTAAACTGTTATCTGCTAGCCATAATCTAGTTGATACTTTTTGCATTTTTTTAATATTTTATTTTTAGATGGGATATCATGTTTTCTTTTCATATATACATGCAATAACTTCTTTTGGTTTCTGTTTACCAAACCTACTCACAAGATTTTGGTTGACCCAAGGCTAAAGTTGAAGGCATTTGCCCAACATGCCAAGGAGTAGGACTGAATTCCAAACCAAGAAATTGGGGAGCAAACCTCTTAACTTCACAGCCATGCCTGAGCCTATACCACTAAATCTATTACATTTTATCTACATGAGTCAATGAGGGAACATCTATGTGCTAGAAATAGTGCTTGATCTGCAAAAATATCAGTCAAATGTCTCTCAAATCTCACTGACCTTTTAAAAAAGGAGACATTGGATGATGTCATACAGAGAGTATAATACATGAGAAAGAAAATGAAATAAACTGAAACAGCTTTAATCATAAATCAGCAAACCAGAGCCGACCTGGGTCAACACACTAAAGAAATCTTAGGCATACAACCTAATTGTTTAACCTATTCGTTAGGAGATTTCTATTGCTATGTACATACTGCCATTGCTTTCAATGACTTTGAAAATAATGAACAATCTATTAAAATATCTTCATCATTTAACATCTGTTTTCCGTGCATGCATGGGTTGGACAGGTTGACAGAACCTGGCCAGGTGACGAGCTGTCCAGGTTCCATGTCTGTTTTGGCATGGTTTCTATGGCTAGATGCCTTTCATCATTATTAACCCTTTCATCATTATTAACCCTTTCATTACAGAAATCACGCATATCCTCACAAAATTTCACTACCTTTAACAGTGGTATACACCATTTTATCATTTGTTGAGGAATGTGTTTGAAACTACTTTTTCTGCGATATATCAAGTTTATTGAGGCAATGTAACTTACAGAAAATATCAGTTCTAGTTTTTGGCAGGTATTCAACATCATTCCTGGAATAACCATTTTATTTTGCAGTTAAAGGGTTAAGCTGGTGTTTGGAACATAAACAAACATGAAATTTTGATGGATGGTTTTTAATAAAACAGGGGTGGTCTTGGGTGGGTTGTTGTCAAAAGGGTTAAGAATGTTCTGTCTTCCTCGTGTGGAGTACCTGGGTGTACTGCCTGCTTTGGTATTTTCTGCTTTTGTGGAGGCACATGGCCTAGTGGTTAGAGCAGTGGCTTCACGATCAAGGGATCGTGGGTTCGAATCTCAGACCGGGCGATGTGTGTGTTTATGAGCGAAACACCTAAGCTCCACGCAGCTCCGGCAGAAGGTAATGGCGAACTTCTGCTCTTTCGCCACAACTTTCTCTCTCTTTCCTCCTGCATCTTGCAGCTCACCTGCGACAGACCAGCGTCCCATCCGGGTGGGGAACCTATACGCCAAGGAAACCAGCCCTTATGAGCCATGCATGGCTCGAGAAGGAACAAACAGCAAAACTTTCTGCTTTTATGTACTCTCTGCTTTTCAAGAAACCACAGTACATACATTCTATTCTGTGCATTGATCAAACACACTGGACACATATACTCCACAGTGTGCAGTAGCTGAACAAAGCAGCTAGTTCAACTGCTAAAAGTAGCAGCTAAATCTTTTTTGAATTACACCCTTTGTTTTGTTTTATCCTTTAATGCTTTAGTATTTTCACTGACCAAAGTCAGCCCAAGTATTTTATCTGTTTTATGTTGAAACTTGCCAGATCCAGCCTCTCAGACCTACACTACAATGTCATTCTAAAAATAAACAATAACAGGCATAGGAGTGGCTGTGTAGTAAGTAGCTTGCTTACAAACCACATGGTTCCAGGTTCAGTCCCACTTCGTGGCTCCTTGTGCAAATGTCTTCTACTATAGCCTCAGGCTGACCGAAGCCTTGTGAGTGGATTTGGTAGACGGAAACTGAAAGAAGCCCGTCGTATATATGTATATATGAGTGTGTGTGTGTATATGTTTGTGTGTCTGTGTTTGTCCCCCAACATTGCTTGACAACTGATGTTGGTGTGTTTACGTCCCCATAACTTAGTGGTTCAGCAAAAGAGACCGACAGAATAAGTACTAGGCTTACAAAGAATAAGTCCTGAGGTCGATTTGCTCAACTAAAGGTGGTGCTCCAGCATGGCCACAGTCAAATGACTGAAACAAGTAAAAGAGAATCACATCTTTAAAATCTTGAAGCTATAAGATACTACACTATTAATTTTTTTAAATGTCATCATCATCATTTAACGTCCATCTTCCATGCTAGCATGGGTAAAATGGTTCCACAAGAGCTGGCCAGGCCAAAGCTTACACCAGACTTCTGTGACTGTTTTGGCAGGATTTTTACAGCCGGATGCCCTTCCTAACGCCAACCACTCAGCAGAGTGAACTTATTGCTTTTTACGTGGCACAAGCACAGGTGAGGTGAGTAGTGCTTTTTACATGGCACTAAATAAATAAATAAATATTACATTTGATGAAGTAATCTGAATGCTAAAGAGTTAGTGTCTGCTTTTCTGCTTGCATGTATTAGACAAAGAGTTTATTTGAGGCAGGATTTTACAGCTGGATGCTCTTCTTGTCTGTTTTTCAAATAAAGAATTTTATAGTTCAGAAGTCTTCAAAAGCAAAAAGCAACCATTCATGTCAATATCTATTTCTTTATTACCCACAAGGAGCTAAACACAGAGAGTACAAACAAGGTCAGACAAACAGTTTAAGTCGATTATATTGACCCCAGTGCGTAACTAGTACTTATTTAATCGACCCCGAAAGGATGAAAGGCAAAGTCTACCTCGGTGGAATTTGAACTCAGAATGTTCAGACAGATGAAATACCGTTAAGCATTTCGCCCTGTGTGCTAACGATTCTGCAAGCTTGCCGCCTTCATGTCAATATCATCACCACTTCACTCAAATGGTGACATGCATGGAATATCAACATTCACACACACACACACACACACAAAATGGGATTCCTACAATTTCTGTCAGCCAAATTCACTCAGAAAGTCAATGGTTGGCTCAGGGCTACACTAAGACATTTAGTCAAATGCTGAGCAGGAGAACCAAAACCTCCAGATCATGCGGTTAAAAAACAAACTTCTTCACCACACAACCATACCTATTTCTATACTACCCACAAGAGACTAAACACAGAGGGGACGAACAAGGACAGACAGATGGATTAAGTCGATTATATCGACCCCAGTGTGTAACTGGTACTTAATTTATCGACCCTGAAAGGATGAAAGGCAGAGTCGACCTCAGCGGAATTTGAACTCAGAACATAATGGCAGATGAAATGCCGCTAAGCATTTCGCCCGGCGTGCTAACATTTCTGCCAGCTCGCTGCCTTCATACCTCCAACCTGCTATCCTAAAAAGGATATAATGCATTAGATAATGTTTGTCTGAAAAAAATAAGACGAGATGATCATGGATGGAACACATTTCATCATTAGTCAGATCAATTAAGGTTGTCCTAAAAGAAAATGATGCCAAAATATACTGCTTGTGTACTGTGTGGTAATAACTAGCTGCACAGTTTTGTTGCTTATAAGACACGCCTGTTACATCCACTCTTTATTGTGTTGTAGAAGATGTTGTATGATGCATGCACTCAATATTCTGCAGTTGCTACTACATTATATACCAGGCACATGCACATTATACATGGCAGATGTCACTGCAGTACATCATGGTAAAACTGCACCTTCTACTGCACTACTTTTACTGCACTGCACCTTCCATCTTCAACTGTGCAGTTTTTGATATATATCACACATGCAATTTGTCATGTGCAACAGTTACTCCAGTACATCACTGGTGCATTTACTTTCTACTGTGCAATATATCATGCATTTTCTACATTGCAGCTGTTGTTGCAGTAGAGCAAGCACCTGACACATGCATTCCTCTACTGTTCAGTTATTGCTACTGCACATCAACAAAACATGAACTCACAACTGTGCAGTACATGTTACATCTGATATAGGCACCATGCAATTATATGTGCAGTTTATAATGCACTTGACATATGCAGTCATCACTGCAATAAATTATGCATGTGATACATACACTGTCTATTGTGCAGCTGTCACTTGCAATATTATCCACTTGCAATATGCACTCTTTGCCATTTGGTGGCTAATTATGTACA
>NC_043000.1:1603707-1636207 GCF_006345805.1 Octopus sinensis
GTGAGTGTGGGCTGTATGACAATGATAACTCAATTTGAATAGATCAATTACTTACCCGATAAAGTAGAGCTTCTTGATTGGTGTGGTGAATCCAATCTTTTCTCTGACAGTGTTCACTACATGTTCACCATAGCGATATTGTATCTCACAAGGTTTACCAACCAGTCGGCTGTATTCTAGTTCTTTCCCAGTGATTTTCTGTAACAGACGAATAATAATAATAATAATAATAACAATAATAATAAATAATAAATAACAACAATAATAATAATAATATATAATAATAAATAACAATAATAATAATAATAAAAATAATAATAATGATAATAATAATGATAATAATAATGATAATAATAAAGATAATAATAATGATCACCATGTTGCGCACATATGGTTGTGATGCATGTGCCTGGTGTGCCTTTATCAGACGGGTAGTCATGATGGGTATATTGGGCTTCGTATATTTTACCCCAGTGTCACTTTGATGGCATGAACTGCTCTCTCACTCAATAATAATAATAATAATAATAATAATAATAATAATAATAATAATAATAATAATAATAATAATTTCTGCTCTAGGCACAAGGCCCGAAATTTTGGGGGAGGGAAGCAGTCGATTAGATCAACCCCAGTATGCAACTGGTACTTCATTTATCAACCACAAAAGGATGAAAGGCAAAGTTGACCTCGGCGGAATTTGAACTCAAAGCATAAAGACAGACGAAATGCCGCTAAGTATTTCACCCTGCGTGCTAACAATTCTGCCAATAATAATAATAATAAAACTTTTTACTGTAATTATAATAATGATAATTTTATTTTTGGACTTGGTTTGCAAGAGTTGACAACTATTGAAAAAGTTGCAAGATGCAATGAAAATTTTAGAAAATAAATAAGTAAATGAGTGGAAATTTTACCGGTGAGTGTGTTAAATTATAAGGCACTAAACGAGAATGACTCTCCCCAGACACAACAGTATGTATGTAATTGTAAAATAACTTTTCACTATATTTTAGTGTTTAGTGATGTTTGATAGAAAGACACATTCAAGTGATCCTTCTCTTACAATTCATACAAATTTGCCAAATATTGAATCTCCAATTCAAGAATTGCACCTGAGACTCTAAATTCGTACACTCAGTATCATGTAGGCTAAACAAAATTAACAAAGATTTACTATAACTAACCTTGTAAAGAGCTTCTAAGCAAACCAGGAATGCTCCGTGACCAAATCTGAGGTGGGAAAAAAAAAGCAAAATTTTTATTGAAATTCCAGTCAAACATTCATCTCTCTCTATATAAACGGCAGTTTGTCTGTCTGTGTGTCTGTGTGTCTGTCAGGTTGTACCCTCACCCTGACCACGGCTCTCAACCGATTCTGATGAAACTTGACACACACATAGCCCAATGTCATAATTCAAAACTAACGCAGCGAAAATTTTGAAAAGTTCACCCAGTTCTGAAAATAATCGATAAATTCGACATGGGGTCGAGAATCAGAAACACAAACCACAGACTGTCTAGGGGACGCAACTCGACTTTTTTAACTCTCAAAAAAAAATTTGCCATAATTTTTTTTTTCCATTTTTTTGCTATTTTTTGGCTATAACTCTCTAAAAATGCTTTATAGTTATTTCCCTTACAAACCTGAGCAACGCCAGGCGATACTGCTAGTTTGTTATATGAGTATAAGGTGTTAAGCATTGGACTACAGATCCCAAGTGAAAGCACCTGGCTCAGTGAGTTAGAGAATTTGGCTCACAGTCATGAGGTAGTGAGTTTGATTCCCAGATTGGGCTGTGTGTTGTGTTCTTGAGCAAGACACTTTATTTCATGTTGTCCAGTTCATTCAGCTGTAGAAAGGGATGAGGACTCACAACATCCATACCCTTAATGTAGTTCTCAGAGAGATTCAGTGTGACACAGATTGTGACAAGGCTGGATCTTTGAAATACAGATACTGCTCACTTTTGCTAGCTGAGTGGACCGGAGCAATGTGAAATAAAGTGTCTTGCTCAAGGACACAACATACTGTCGAGAATTGAATTCACAACCTTACAATTGTGAGCCAAAAACCTAACCACTTAGCCTTCACTTAGAATATTAGAATAAAGAATGGAATAAAAGAATTATATGGAAAAACATGGAATAAAGTCAATGGCTAAACACAGAGGGGACAAACAAGGACAGACAAACGGATTAAGTCGATTACATCGACCCCAGTGCATAACTGGTACTTAATTTATCAGCCCCAAAAGGATGAAAGGCAAAGTCGACCTCGGCGGAATTTGAACTCAGAACCTAACGGCAGACGAAATACCGCTAAGCATTTCACCCGGTGTGCTAACGATTCTGCCAGCTCACCACTTTTCAATGACTGTATGTAGTCTAGAAAGTATGGAATGTTGGACTTTGACAGAATTAAAGACAATATAAACCGAAATCGAAATCGAATTGAACCAGCCAGGATCCCTGGTCTGGTGGTACGTAAAAAGCACTATCCGACTCGTGGCCAATGCCAGCACCGCCTCGACTGGCTTCCGTGCCGGTGGCACATAAAATACACCAATCCGACCGTGGCCGTTGCCAGCCTCGCCTGGCACCTGTGCAGGTGGCACGTAAAAAGCACCCACTACACTCACGGAGTGGTTGGCGTTAGGAAGGGCATCCAGCTGTAGAAACATTGCCAGATAAGACTGGGGCCTGGTGCAGCCTTCTGGCTTCCCAGATCCCCGGTCGAACCGTCCAACCCATGCTAGCATGGAGAACGGACGTTAAACGATGATGATGATGATGATGATGATGATGATGATAAACCAGTAGAATGATCTCAGATGAGAAACAATGAAAGTTGGTTACCTTGGCATGTTGGCTTTGTGCATAAATGTGAGGTCCATGTTGCAGGCAATGACTGGAATCTGTTCAACTTCACTGTTGGGACTCATTGCATTGTTAGGTTTGCCACCAGTCAGCAACAGGTCAACAATTATTTGCAAGTAGGATTCCCATTTGACAGGTTCACCGAGCAGGATAATAGCTGTAACATGGAGAACATATACACATTTAAAGGATAATAGCGGCAAAGAGAAGTTAAGGGACAATATTGGTTACGTAAGTTCATAGGAGCAAATTATTCATGGTCCAGAATTCCAGTACAGAGGGGTGGGGTTTACCTCAGGGAGGGAAAGACAGTGCCCATTACCCTTTTATTTGTATCTTTTATGTTTTCTGGAGTCTTAAGATTAGTTGGAGGAAGGAAATTGTTGTCTCAATGGTCTTGTGGGTAAAGACATGGACACAACAACACCTGAACCTCTTTAACAAAGGTTCAATCTTGGCCTGAGGCTCTTTGTAAAGGTTTTAAAGTTGTGGTGCACCTGAGCACTGTATACAATAATTTCATTATTAAATTGTCCTTAATCCAGAGACCCGGTTTAAATGCTTAATAACACAGTGAATTCTACTTGAGGCACTCACAGACAAAGTGGGAATGTTTAACAGATGACAGATTAAGGCTACAATCCAAGAAATCAAAATACAAAAGACTTGGGTCCATGAATGTCTAGTGAGTGAATTTGGTAGATGGAAACTACCAGAAGCCCACTGTGTGTGTGTGTGTGTGTGTCTTTGTATTTATATTCATCCTATCTCCCCCATTTGACAACCAGCCACTGTTGATTTGTTTGCATCCCTGCGATTTAGCAGTTCAACAAACGAGACCAATAGAATAAGGACAGGATTAGAAAATAGATACAAGGGTTGATTTGCTCAACTAAACCCTTTAAGGCAATACCCCAGCATGGCCAAAGTCCTATGACTGGAACAACTAAATGTTAAAAGATAAGAATACATTTTTTAATTACCCTACAATTAAAGAAGGTGAAACCAGAACCTGGACCTCAAAATATCAAATTTATTTCATTCCCCAATAATCACTGAAACAGTGAACTAAAAGGAAAATATTCAACGCACCTTCAACGGGAGGGAAATCTTTCTCCACATAACCACGAGACTGAAATAGATAAGTAGGTTATAACTTTAATATACTTCTGTATTCAAGAGATGAGGACAAATATCCGTCAAATGTAAATAATGTAACTTTAACATATATAAAGTATAAGCACCCACTACACTCACGGAGTGGTTGGCATTAGGAAGGGCATCCAGCTGTAGAAACATTGCCAGATCAGACTGGGCCAGGTTCAGCCTTCTGGCTTCCCAGATCCCCGGTCGAACCGTCCAACCCATGCTAGCATGGAGAACGGACGTTAAACGATGATGATGAAAGTATGAAATGAAATGAGTGGCTGCAGATGTTTGGACGCCGATGGTTTAGAGTTACTGATTGGACATTCAACCTATTTTTACAGCAGTACTTTTTGGCAGTGGAGGGACACCCCCCACCCCCCACACACACAGAAATATACATATACAGGCTGAAAGAAGGAGAGACAGGTAGACAGACAAAAAGAGAAAAAAGATAGAAGAGGAAAAAGAGAAAGGGAAAGGCAAGAGAGAGAGAGAGAGACAGACAGACAGAGAGATTACAATTTATTAATTGAACACAGTTCAGAAAAAGACACATCATCATCATCATCATCATCATCGTTTAACGTCCGCTTTCCATGCTAGCATGGGTTGGACGGTTCAACTGGGGTCTGGGGAGCCCGAAGGCTGCACCAGGCTCCAGTCAGATCTGGAAGTGTTTCTACAGCTGGATGCCCTTCCTAACGCCAACCACTCCGAGAGTGTAGTGGGTGATTTTATGTGCCACCGACACAGGTGCCAGACGAGGCTGGCGAACGGCCACGCTCGGATGGTGTTTTTTATGTGCCACCGACACAGGTGCCAGACGAGGCTGGCGAACGGCCACGATCGGATGGTGTTTGTTACGTGCCCACAGCACGGAGGCCAGTCGATGCGGTACTGGCTACGGCCACGTTCGGATGGCTTTCTTATGTGCCACCGGCACTGGTACCACAAAGATACAAATTCCATTGATGTTCATCTATTTTGATTTGGTTTGATTGAAATATGTTCACACACATAAACAGAGAAAGAGAGACACAGAAAGAGACAGAGAAATGGAGAGGGAAGACAAGAAAGAACAAGGGCAACATTAAAAAGTCTGAAGTCAAATAAGTCAGCATCGAGTCAGCAATGTTTAAGAGGCGGTGACGAAACGGCTGTAGCAAATCGTCTCATACCAAATAAAGTAAGAACCACAGATTATAGATTAAGATCGCTGAGTAAAAATATAAGACCGTGGTTTACAAAGTTAGGCCACAGTTCCTAAATTCTGACTGCCATTTCTTAAGTCAGATGACAGCTTATTAAATTGAACCACGAGCTATTAAAATTAGATCACAGTTTATTAAGTTAGACCATAATTTATGAAGGTAAACTATCGGCTGTGTGTGTGTGTGTGTGTGTATGTGTGTGTGTGTGTGTGTGTATGTGTGCGTGCGTGTACGTGCATAGAGAAAAGAATTACAAGGGAGGTAACTCTTTCTTAAAGAGGTCAGAAATGATTGTTAATTGTTCCTGTATTAATTTTTTTTTGTGTCTGATTAGCTGAGATGAGTTTAGGTCATAACGATACATTTTCCACATTATTAATTTTATCTTTTGATTATATATATATATATATATATATATAGATATATATATATATATATATATATATATATATAAATACACTAAGATGCTTCAAATTGGAAAGTGTTGTGCTAGAAAGAGCAGTAGAAAACTCAAAACCACCAAATAAGGATAAATTTTCGAAAGGAATGAAAAGTAGTTAGTGTACATATACATATACACTAACTACTTTAACATGAGTTCAGACTTTTACAGTGTTTGTGTTGTGCCCTAAGGACAAAGTACTTAACTCTGCTTGTTCTGCGGAATCAGTCATAAGAACAACTGTTCCAACAAAAAAAAGTATGTTGTGGTAGGAAGGACTTCATTTAGTCATTATAAATAGTTGTTCCAAAAGCAAACAAAGAATAAAACATCTCATCCATTTTTGAGTGTTTTGTAAGAAGATAGGACTCCATTTAGTAGTATAAACAACTATTCCAAAAACTAATAATCCACCACCATGGCCAGCACTAGGAGGTGTGGGGCCCAATTACAAAATTGTCAGAAGGGTCCCCGACTTTCCAAAAGCAAAAGATTGATGCTTTATGGTTTGTGTAGTACTCCAGTCCCAACGAAAATGTGTTGAGAGCCTGAGGCTCCGCCATTAGCTACTATGATATACTAAAAATTCATCATAGGCGCAGGAGTGGCTGTGTGGTAAGCAGCTTGTTTACCAACCACATGGTTCCGGGTTCAGTCCCACTGCGTGGCACCTTGGGCAAGTGTCTTCTACTAAAGCCTCGGGCCGACCAAAGCCTTGTGAGTGGATTTGGTAGACGGAAACTGAAAGAAGCCCGTCGTATATATGTATATATATATATATATATGCGTGTGTGTTTTTGTGTGTCTGTGTTTGTCCCCCTAGCATTGCTTGACAACCGATGCTAGTGTGTTTATGTCCCCATTACTTAGCGGTTCGGCAAAAGAGACCGATAGAATAAGTACTGGGCTTACAAAAGAATAAGTCCCGGGGTCGAGTTGCTTGACTAAAGGCGGTGCTCCAGCATGGCCGCAGTCAAATGACTGAAACAAGTAAAAGAGTAAAAGAGTAAAGAGTATAGTATGCTCCACTCAAACATGTGCACAAGGCCCTCTCCTCTTTCCACCTGCCACTATCCTCTCTGTTTGCTCATCTCGTCCATACCTGTCTCACTCTCTTTTTCCTTTATTTACAACATTCCAATATACTTTATATTCCTTTCCTAACAGTTACCTGTACCACAATCATTGGGATTCTCTCCCACAGCACACACAGTTATAACTGAACTGATTTTTGCTCTAAACTCCATCCCATCACACTCGAGTTTTCTCAGACTTCAGAGATGTTATAAAGAGTTCTCAAGAAGACCCAGCAATCTCAGCAAAAAAAACTGAAGTTATAAAAACAAAATGTCTATATCTGCAATTGGGACCCAATTTGAACAAATCTGTCAAATTGGCTTAACCCTTTAGCATTCAAACCGGCCATATCCGGCCAAAATATTTAACCTGTTTTATATTGAAACTGACCAGATCACGCCTTTCACCTCAGCCCTACCATGTCATTCTAAAACTAAAAAATCACATCACTGAAATATCTAAACAATAAAGATAATGCATGATTAATTCAAAACAATGTGAATAAACAAACATCACATTTGACAGAATAATCTGAACACTAAAGGGTTAAAACCAGACCTGATCATCTGATCTATGGAAGTATGGAAACAAGGAGGTTTCCTTACTGCTCAAGGAGAAAAAAAAAAATAAATATATAAAGTATATCTTGTCTTATCAACAGAGAAAAACTCAATCTTCAACAATGAATGAATGAATAAATAAGTGATTTAACCCTTTCATGACCAACCCTGCTGAAACCGGCTCTGGCCCTGCAGTACAAATGTCTTGTTTACATAAGTTTTGAATTAAAATCTTCCAACAAACCTTAGTCACAATTTATGTTCCCAAAACTAGCTGAATGATAACTAAGTTATTTTACTAAATTCTTTGTTATATTTAAAGTAATTGAAAGAAATACAGAGTATCTCAACAGAATATGGTAACAAAAGGGTTAAAATATATAATAGAGAAACAATTCTTAACCCTTTCGTTACCAACCCGGCCAAAACCAGCTCTGACCCTGCAGTACAAATGTCTTGTTTACATAAGTTTTGAATTAAAATCTTCCAACAAACTTTAGTCACAATTTATGTTCCCAAAACTAGCTGAATGATGACTAAGTTATTTTACTAAATTCTTTGTTATATTTAAAGTAATTGAAAGAGACACAGAGCACCCCAAAATAAATACGGTAATGAAAGGGTTAAAAGACTAACATGAAGTAATACAAGCAAAGATACTTACAACAGCTTTTCTGTTTTCATGGTTTACCATGTCCAAAAGTGGATAAGCATCAGTGATGTCATCTAAAAGGCAGTAGTTTGTGAAGCCAAGTCTGGTTAGGGTTAAGGATAAATGTGAACGAAACAGTTACAAGATAAATATTATGTAACACAACTGTTGAGGAGTGACTGACAGAGTGGATGGGATTATTGAGGTTATTATTTCATTAGTTATGAGTCTATGAAGTTTTGTCTGTGTCTCTCTACATCATCATCATCATCATCATCGTTTTACATCCGTTTTCCATGCTAGCATGGGTTGGTTGGTTCAACCGGGGTCTGGGAAGCCAGAAGGCTGCACCAGGCTCCAGTCTGATCTGGCAGTGTTTCTACAGCTGGATGCCCTTCCTAACGCCAACCACTCTGTGAGTGTAGTGGATGCTTTTTACGTGCCACCAGCACAGGTGCCAGGGGAGGCTGGAAACGGCCATGATCAGTTGGTGCTCTTTACGTGCCACCAGCACGGAAGCCGGTCAAGGCAGCGCTGGCATCGACCATGTATGGATGGTGCTTTTTACGTGCCACGAGCACAGGTCCCGGGGGAGGCTGGCAACGGCCATGATTGGTAGGTGCTTTTTACATGCCGCCGGCACAGAAGCCAGTCAAAGCGGCGCTGGCATCAGCCACGTACGGATGGTGCTTTTTTTAGGTGCCAGGGTAAGCATTGACCTTAGTTTACCTATCATGCAAAGTTAATCATGAAAGACTTGTACCCTAAGAAGTAGATTTAAATCTTATCCATTTAATACAAAAACAAAGACTGGATTAATCACCACCCAACTATTTAATTCATGAACAAGTTTAACTGATTTTCATGACTGCCCTAGGTCAGTTGGCATTAGAACAAGCTGGATTTTTGTGCCCTTAGATGTGTAATTTTATTTTTAATTTTTCACATGGAGAAGAAAAAAAACTGTAAATGTGAAAATAAAGTGTTTATTATCATACACAAGCTAAAGAGAATGGCTCAAACACAGTAACAGTTTCAAATCCCATTAATATAAGAGAGGGAGGAGAGAAGAAGGAAAGAGACACTATGTCTACGTTATAAACAATGATTTCAAATCATTTTTCTTACAAACAATGAGTGAAAGATGGCTGACAGTAATTCTAAGTTGTCAATGACAACCGTAGGGATGATTATATCCTGTGAATAAATCTATTGATTTATTCTCTTCTCTTTCATAATGCTTGATGAACAAAATATCAAACACATTTCATACTGATGAGTCTCTTGCAAAACAATATAGCTCTTGTACCCTTAATAATTAAGAATACACGAGTATTGTGGTTAAATGTCTTAACCACAGTGCACTAAACTATATAGCATGGTGGTACCTGTTACAACTAAGTTACTGGAATGCCAATGGTGAAGTATTCTGAACACCTTACTTCCCTGGGCATGGATACATTGAAACTCCAACATCTGGCAGCTGACTTGGCAGACCCCATAAAATTATCAACCATTGTACAAACAATAACTCTGAGCAGCTTTTCAAACTCCACCTGTCTAACACCCATGGACTTGTTTACAAAGTCAGAAAACAGCACAGACCCATGACTTTCGGAAACATTTTTTCACGCTAAGAGTTGCTGAAGCATGGAACAAACTGCCAGCATCAGTTGTTAGTTGTCGGAGCACTGCATCCTTCAAAACTTCCATACTTCCTGAGATTCGCCAACACTACACCTGATTTTCTCCCCTCCATACACATGCAAGCATGTATCTGACTCATACACTGTTCACTTTCCAGACATTTGTACATTACTGCATATGCTTTATATGCACTTTTGACAAGCTGTAGTGCACCTGAGCACTGTATACAATAATTTCATTATTATATATACATATATATATAATGGTATCTACACAGTGAATTATTCTTTACTAAGGCATCTCCTTACATCTTGCCAGTATCATAGGCATAGTAGAGTGAGCTATACAAGGCAGTGGCACCTAGGCACAATTAGCACTTTCATATTGTTGATAGTTACATTTTTTAACCATTGATACAGTACAGTAAACTATACCACACTTGTGGTATCTACTAACAGCTAGATACACTGGGGAATCAACAGATAAGTGTCTTGACTATGGACACTGTACAGTGAGCTGTACTCTACTAAGATATCTACACACAGCAAGGTAAACACTATTGTTAATAGTTAAGTAACTTGGTCGTTGACACAGTAAAGTGAACTATACCACACTGCTGTATCTACTTACTGATAGGTAGCCTTTACTGTTAACAGTAAGACTTGGTGTTCTACAACTCCTACTTCATTCAGATAAAATTTTTGTTCCACTCACACTCACACTCCAGTTTTATTATCAGTATAAAGACACCCAACTGTGAAAGCGACAACTTCTGCAATTCCTATTTATACTATCCAGATAGTATGGATTCACTGAAGCTCCGGCGTCTGGCGACGGACTTGGTAAACACCCACACAAAGTTATCAACCACCTCACCAACAACAACACTGAACACCTTTTTGATCTTCATGTGTCTAACACACGTGGACATGCCTACAAAGTCAGAAAACAACACAGCTCCCATGACTTTCGGAAACATTTCTTCACGCTCAGAGTTGCTGCAGCATGGAATAAACTGCCTGCGTCAGTTGTTGACTGCCATGACACTGCATCCTTTAAGGCCCTCATGCCTTCCAAAATCCGCCGAAACTACACCTGATTATATATACACTTTAGATGAGTTGTAGTGCACCTGAGCACTGTACACAATTATTATTATTATTATTATTATTATATGGATCCACTTCTCCTACACCAACATTAGTGAGGAGCTAAAGAGGCAACTTCAACGTAGTTGAAGACATGGTTGGGTGATATGAAGCTTGCTTCCCAACCGTATGGTTCTGGGTTCAGTCTTGTGAGTGGATTTGGTAGATGGTAACTGAAAGAAATCCGTCGTCATCATCATCATCATCATCATCATCATCATCATTTAATGTCAACTGACTGAAACAAGTAAAAGAATAATTACTTGACTTGTTAAAAATAGTAGGGAAATCTCCCTAAAATCAAATGCTACCAGATTAAACAAGAGAGGCCACACTTCATATCGTAGTCCTACATGGGAGGGAAGCACTCCGTCGGTTACGACGACGTGGGTTCCGGTTGATCCGATCAATGGAACAGCCTGCTCGTGAAATTAACGTGTAAGTGGCTGAGCATTCCACAGACACGTGTACCCTTAACATAGTTCTCGGGGATATTCAGCGTGACACAGAGAGTGACAAGGCCGGCCCTTTGAAATACAGGTACAACAGAAACAGGAAGTAAGAGTGAGAGAAAGTTGTGGTGAAAGAGTACAGCAGGGATTACCACCATCCCCTGCCGGAGCCTCGTGGAGCTTTAGGTGTTTTCGCTCAATAAACACTCACAATGCCCGGTCTGGGAATCGAAACCGCAATCCTACGACCGCGAGTCCGCTGCCCTAACCACTGGGCCATTGCACCTCCACTGTAGTCCTACATATCCCAAAAATGACTGAATAGTTACATCTGAAACATCTTCGACCATAGATCTATACAATCAGGGCTGGCTTGGATGAAATGACAACTTAAGGGGTAAGGAACATACGTAACACCCTTTATTACAAGGGATTAAAAGGATACTCAAGAGCAACATCTCGTACAGGTCCCTGACCGACCAGGAGTATATGTTTGTCATGCAAATCTTCCATGATCTTCAACGGGGTTGGTGAATGTACCACCATGTCAGGGGTCACCTGAAAAAAATAACAAAAGAAAAAGGGTACATCAAAATTAGTTTAATAGGGTATAACAGTGTTTGTACCCCTTCACCAACCCTATGAACAGAAATCATTAAGACAGGTGTGTGTGTTTTATGTTCACTTTGAATTTACTCTTTACTCTTTTTTACTCTTTTACTTGTTTCAGTCATTTGACTGCAGCCATGCTGGAGCACCGCCTTTAGTCGAGCAAATCAACCCCAGGACTTATTCTTTGTAAGCCTAGTACTTATTCTATTGGTCTTTTTTGCCGAACCGCTAAGTTACAGGGACATAAACACACCAGCATCGGTTGTCAAGCAATATTGGGGGGACAAACACAGGCACACAAACATATACACACACACATACATACATACATATATATATATATATATATTTAAGAGGCACCCTTAATTAAATTAAACAACACATGGATTTAATCCCATTGGATCTCAATACTTCAAGGTAATTTTTTCGTGAACTATCACTAAACTCAAGATACACAAAGACTTTACAATGTATCGTAGTACCTATTTTTTAATTTTTATATATATTTATTATTATTTTTTTGCAGAAAACAATGTAATTTTCTTTTTTCCCCCTCCTCACTTTAAAAAAAAAAAATTTTTCTTTACAATTCTTGAAAAGTCACATTATGACGAAAACCGGTTGAATTAATATATATATATTTAATCAATTTTTCAAAATTTTCCACACACCAATTTTCATTAAAATTTTCTTTCATTCTGCTTTTTTACAATTTTTCCTTGCCTATCATTTCTCCACGTGCAGTCAACACAACCCCACCATTTATTGATTTATATATATATATATTATATATATATATATATATAATATATATATATATACATATATACAATGGGCTTCTTTCACTTTCCGTCTACCAAATCCACTCACAAGGCTTTGGTCGGCCCGAGGCTATAGTAGAAGACACCTGTCCAAGGTGCCATGCAGTGGGACTGGACCCAGAACCATGTGGTTCGTAAGCAAGCTACTTACCACAAAGCCACTCCTGCAACTATAATTGTTCAAGTTATGTATAATTTATGATATATGTAACAACCCTCACTTGTTTCCAAGTAATGTATTATTCTCCTATGTCTAGACATGATGAAGACTGGAAATGAACAGTATAACAGTGACGCTCGTTTACAACAATTATATATCACAAGATGTCAAGACAAGGAGATACCAACGCACACACATGCATGTGTGTGCGTTCACAATGAGCTTCTTTCAGTTTCCATTTACCCAATCCACTCACAAGGTTTTGGTTGGTCCAGGGCTATAGTAGAAGAAACCTACCCAAGTTGCCATGCAGTAGGACTGCACCCAGAACCAAGTAGTTCGGAATTAAACTTCTTGACCACACAGCCATGCCTGTGCATTATACATACAATATATTTCATACATATAATGTGTGTATTTATTCTATATACTAGCAGAGATATCCGGCGTTGCCTGTGTCACATGGAATTGAAGAATTAGACTTTTCTTTTATATTTTCTCTAATGAACTGAAATACTTATGATTTGAATTTCATCAAAATTGGAAATTAAGAATTTTAATGGGGGTTCTTTCCCTCTTTACACACCCTAAGAAAAATTCTAATCGTGATATATTTATCCCATATTACTCATCTTTATGCTCAGATTCCAAAATCCAAATCTTACAAAACCCATTCAAAGGCTTTGCTCCTGAAAAATGGAGCACATTGAGCTCTAAAATGTGGGGTCTTAAAGTCAACCAGAGAAGTTGAATTGTTGGGAATCTTTTTAAACTTGTGTCTTATATCTATTGCTCAAATTTCTTTGAAATCGGAAATATATGAATGTTCACTGGGTTTGTGAAAGAGAGCAATGCTAGAGGAAACCAAAAGACGAATGATCACAATAAGCAGTCAGCTACCCTATACAGGTGACTGGCACAGCTGTAAGATGCATTACGGATCTATAGTAATTGGAAGGGCATGACTCAGCTCAAATAAACATTAACAACTGTGAGACGTGAGGGCTAAGGAGAAATGAAATATCCATTATTTATATAAATGTAAATAATATATATTATATAAATGATATACTATAGAATAAACCTACAGATCTGAGCAAGTACCTTTGTATAAGTGAAGGTAGATGGCTTGGTCGTTAGGGTGTTCAACTCATGATTGTAAGATCACAGTTTCAATTCTTGGACCAAGTAGTGTGCTGTGTTCTTGAGCAACACATTTCATTTCATGTTGCTCCAATTCACTCAGCTGTAAATGAGCTCCAGGAACTTAACCCTGCAATGGACTGGCACCCCATCCAGGGAGGTGGGAGTACTGTAATCTTAGAGACTTATATACAATGGAAAATGGGTTAAGCTCCAGTCTTATGAGTTCCAGGACTCATGACTTGTCAGTTCAGTTTCAGTATTTACTCGAGTATCTCCGTGTGTTCTGGGCCCAAAACCTACTACCAGCTTTCCAGTTATCCTGTGAAATCAATGAAGTCAGTACAAGTAATTATCCCAGTATTTTTGGGCAAGAGCAATCCTAAAATATCTGAACATAAGGTAGGTGAAATTGAACTTACATCGATACCAAGCCAACTTTGGATTTGGGCAGCCTTGTCAGCACTGCGGTTGCAGGCATTTGTGACGAATGCCACAGGCACACGTAACTGGTGGTTTTCATCAGTTAAGAGCTTGAAAGCATCAACGGCAGCTTGTAATGGTTCAGTGCCTCTGGCAAGAACTCCATCAATGTCAAACATGACTCCGAAATCAGGCTGAAATGAAACAAAATACAAAAATTAACATATTGCAGTTCAATAAACTATTATTATTATTATTATTATTATATTATTATTATATTATTATTGAGTGAGAGAGCAGTGCATGCCATCAAAGTGACACTGGGGTACAAATATATGAAGCCCAATATACCCATCATGACTACCCATCTGATAAGGGTACACCAGGCGCATGCATCACAACCATGTGTGCACGACATGGTGATATCATATCAAGATAAACTGCACGACATAACAGGTGGGGCCCGGTAAGAATTTTCTTCATGTTGAGTAGCCCATCCTGCTCAAAAGGTCCCTGGATAAGGGATGTTTAAGGATAATGGATTCTGCCAGCTCACCGTCTTTTTTTATGTGGGGTGGTTATGATGGAATCTAGTTGATTACAGCGATCCCAGTGCTCAACCAGAATTCATTTTATCGAACCCGAAAGAATTAAAAACACAGTCGACCTCAGCGGAATTGGAACACTGGACGTAATGCTGGAATAAAATGCCTCTAAGCATTTTAGCCGGTCTGCTAACGACTCTGCCAGCATATTTTTTTCCGTTCATCAAAAATGAAAATAAAGCATTTTATTCCGTGAGTTTATATATAAGGCGCAGGAGTGGCTGTGTGGTAAGTAGCTTGCTAACCAACCACATGGTTCTGGGTTCAGTCCCACTGCGTGGCATCTTGGGCAAGTGTCTTCTGCTATAGCCCCAGGCCGACCAATGCCTTGTGAGTGGATTTGTATATATGTCGTATATATGTATATATGTGTATGTGTGTGTGTTTGTGTGTGTGTGTTTGTCCCCCTAGCATTGCTTGACAACCGATGCTGGTGTGTTTACGTCCCCGTCACTTAGCAGTTCGGCAAAAGAGACCGATAGAATAAGTACTGGGCTTACAAAGAATAAGTCCCGGGGTCGATTTGCTCGACTAAAGGCGGTGCCCCAGCATGGCCGCAGTCAAATGGCTGAAACAAGTAAAAGAGTAAAAAGAGTAAATATCGAGGAAAATGTTGAAAATGGCTAGCTTTATGTCCCCTTACTTTCAGGAGCATCAAAGAAAGCATCCCTGATATATTGAGGGAAGAATTTCTTTGACTATACTACTTCGCCAGTGTGTGGTCTTGCGGCTATCATTGCTAGCAATTGTTAATACTAGGAAAAGACTTCCGACCATCCCCTCGCCCATTTTCTCCCAAATTTGTTTATTTTTGTAATTTTTTTTTTTTGTCAAAAATCCTCGTTTTCAGATATGGAGGTTCCAGAAAATTGCCAAAAATCGGCATTGTGAAATTTTTCACCCCCTTTCCCCGCCAGCTTCTTCAAAACCGTAAGTACAGAAATGTATTGAAATTTTTGTCCAAATCATGATGTCCGTATTTTTACGCATATTTAGAAAAAAAAAAAAAAAATTCTTAAAAAAAAATTTTACAAAGACTTTGGGAAATTCAGAATCATAATCTCCGTATTTTTCCGCATAATTTGAAAAAAAAAAAAAAAATTGTGAAAGAAGTTTAAAATGAAGGAAATGGGGGTGGGGATGGTAATTTAGAAATGTCCATTTTTGCCAATTTTTTGGCAGATTCGTATTCTCCGTAGCCGAAAAGGGTTGTGTCGAAAAAAGAAAAAAAATCTGAAAAAGGTGGTTTTGGGGGTGGGGGGACGGGCGGAAGTCTTGCCAATACTAATTATAAAGAAAGCAGGGAGCTGACAGAATCGTTAGCTTTCCGACCAAAATGTTTAACGGCATTTCGTCCGTCTTCAAGTTCTGAGTTCAAATTCTGCAGAGGTTGACTTTGTCTTTCATCCTTTCGGGATCGACAAAATAAATACCAGTTGAGCATTGGGACCGAAGTAAATCGACTATCCCCCCTCCCCCGGAACTTTTGCCAAAATTTGGACCCAGTATTTGTTATAAAAACGGAGGAATAGTATAAAGGGAGAGTACTATGCAAATAGGATGTGGTATGCAGTTGTCTCCCTTTGCCTATGTTCAAATTTTATCTGATGTTGCCTTTTCCAGTTCACCCATCCAGAATAGATTAAATATGACAAATAAAATAGATTGGTTGACAGGATAGCATGTAGTGTTGATTATTCTGAGTTCGAATTCTGACTTTCACAACAATTGGGTCTGATTAAGTTTTTTTTTTTTTTTCAAATAAAAGCAATTCAGTCTATCAGTATATCCCCTACCCGGACATATAACTTGGGTGTGCAGCATAAAACCTGCATACCCACAGAACATGGTAAATTTTCTCTATAATAATTCAGTTCTTGTACAAATAATGAGAAGGCGTCAAATTGGCGGAGTCATTCAGAACGTCGTGTAGACGAAATACCGCAAAGCATTTCGGCCGGCGTGCTAACGTTTCTGCTACCGCCGAGATCAACATTGCTTTTAATCCATCTAGTCAATAAAGTACCAACCTTGTATTGAGTGTGATTCTTTTCTTTCTATGAAAAATTGGCCAAAAGAAAAAGATGCCCAAGACACTCCGTATATTACGACGACATATTACGATAAAGGTGCAAAGCAGGTATCATAATGTGAACTAGTTGTACTTTGTTTCCACATTTAATAATACACACTAAGAAAAACAAAGACTAAATCAGGTTGAAGCCGAATTGACGACAGAAATAACAAAGTCCGTATGTTCCTATTTATGCCACAATAGTAATATGTTCAGCACGGTAAGAAATTTAGTGACACCACCAAACTCCACATTACTAAAATGGTTATCAGTAAAATGGTTATCAGTGTAACAAGTGGGTGAAGCCCCAAAGTCAACAAGTTGGTTGGGATTCCCAACTAAAAAAAGGTTAACCTCCTTTGTTACTGTCCATGCTCGCATCTTTTCGGTTTGAACGGCAGTTTTTAACGTAATTTCTAGGTAACTAAAAAATTTTAAACTTCGTATACTGGTAGAATGTGTTTATAAAACATCTTTTTCTCTTGGCTTTATTGAGAAAATTCTATAGTTTCTAAGATATTTGTTGTTTTTTTTCTTCAATTTCTGCAATTTCAACCAATCAATGACGTCCATTGAGATAAATTACATTCTGAGCCGTATGAATACGTCCCTCGTTTAAGAAACAGATTGGGTTTATTTACATTTCTGAAGAAAAAAAATACCCTTCCCCCACCCCTAAAATAGATTGAAATGCAATAGATCGTTACTAGGGTCATAATTATGGGTGACAATTTCATATGACACCGCTCGAAAAAAATAACCGTTCAAACCGAAAAGATCCCCATGCTCTAAAGCTAACGTTTTTAATCGTTATATTGCATGTGGGTTTTCGGGGGTACTGTGATTTTTTTAGAGGATTCGAAAAGGACCGGGGTATTTAGAAAACTTGTTTTTAATGCGAGTGTATTATTCCTCGGTGGACAAGTACAATGTGTGTGTTCATGTTTGTTTTAAAATAATTTGAATATAAAGTTTTCTTTTTTTTTTATATATTATAGATTTTTTTTAAAAACTTAATTATTCAAAGAGCCGTGTTTGGTAAAAGCTTGAAAATCGTTGCTCTTAAGCAAAGTGTAAACGTTACACATTTTCGTAATGATTTATCACTTTACGCCCAAATAAGAAATAATACAATCATCTTTAAATGCTTTTTAAAATACTATCACATCACAGTGATAATCCGTCACTATTTAGCATTTAAAATGGCTAATACGGCCAAAATATTCCTTCCAGTTTACATTCAAACTGACCAGATCCAGGCTCTCACACCTACCCTACAATGTTATTCCAAAAATAAATAACCACATCATCGAAATTTCATGGTTAATTCAAAACAACGTGAATAGATAAGCATGGCGAAGGTAAAGAATATGCAAACCTGGTATTTAGGGTTAGGGTTGGGGTTTAGGATTAGGGTTAGGGTTAGGGTTAGGGGTTAGGGTTAGAGTTAGGGTTAGTGTTGGGGTTTAGGATTAGGGTTAGGGTTAGTGTTAGGGTTAAGGTTACGCCGAATTCTTTACCTCCGCCAATAAGTATTACGTTTGCTAGATTAATCTGGACATTAAGGGGTTAAATTGGGATTGAACCGACAACGGCGTTTTTATTTTTTGTTTCTTAATTAATTATCAAACTTCCACCATTGCGGTGGTGCGCGCGCGCGCGTGTGTGTGTAGTTTGTGAAGGTAGGTTGCTTGAGAAATTTGTGAAGACAACCTAAATTTTATCTGTTCTCCCTGATTAACAATCATATGATATCACGTCAGAAGGGCGGACGTGGTGAATAATATTCTAACAAAGAGATAAAGCATCATTCTGTCTATATTACTAAAAAGAAACGATGATATTTTATCATGTGTCTTCAATCATTGTGTGTGCAACTAACGCAATCTTCTAAACGCATGCTCGACACATGATCTCGGCGTGCTGTTCTTTTCCACTGAATGGCAACCGTTGTTCAGTGAAGAGTCCCGTCGTTCAGTGATTTCCACTGTAAACAATGCTGGACAGTCATCAAGGCAACATCAGTCGATAGCAACAACAGCAAATGTTACACTTCAACCCGGTTTCTGACACTAATATGCACTTCACCTACTTCGTTTCTTAATCGTTTTGTAGCCAGATATTTAAGTAACATACCATTGAAAAAAGTGGTGAGTGACGGGGAAAGTAAGTGGACAAACAACGTTAGGACGGCTTCAGCTGGAAGCTTGGCAACCGTCGGCTATTCAGGATGCAAGCTGAACACGCGATTTTACTCCCAACGTGACCCTAATTATGTACACTGGCAAAGGGTCAGAAATGTTCAGTCAAATTTGTGCTTGATTATTGAATAATAACAAAACACCAAGTGTGAGTGGTGAGTGACGGGAAGGGGTATGTGGATAAAAAACGATAGGACTTCTTCAGCTGGGAGCTTGGCAACCGTCGGCTACTCAGGATGCAAGCTGAATACGCGAATTACTCCCTAATTATGTACACTGACAAAGGGTCAGAAATGTTCAGTCAAATTTGTGCTTGATTATTGAATAACAACAAAACACCAAGTGTGAGTGGTGAGTGACGGGAAGGAATAAGTAGGTAAACAACGATAGGACTTATTCAGCTGGGAGCTTGGCAACCGTCGGCTACTCAGGATGCAAGCTGAATACGCGAATTACTCCCTAATTATGTACATTGACAAAGGGTCAGAAATGTTCAGTCAAATTTGTGCTTGATTATTGAATAACAAAACACCAAGTGTGAGTGTGAGTGACGGGAAGGGGTATGTGGATAAAAAACGATAGGACTTCTTCAGCTGGGAGCTTGGCAACCGTCGGCTACTCAGGATGCAAGCTGAATACGCGAATTACTCCCTAATTATGTACACTGACAAAGGGTCAGAAATGTTCAGTCAAATTTGTGCTTGATTATTGAATAACAACAAAACACCAAGTGTGAGTGGTGAGTGACGGGAAGGAATAAGTAGGTAAACAACGATAGGACTTATTCAGCTGGGAGCTTGGCAACCGTCGGCTACTCAGGATGCAAGCTGAATACGCGATTTTACTCCCAACGTGACCCTAATTATGTACATTGAGAAAGGGTCACAAATGTTCAGTCAAATTTGTGCTTGATCATTAAATAATAACAAAACACTAAGTGTGAGTGGTAAGAGACGAGGAAGGAATAAGAGGACAAATGGCGGCAGGACGACTTCAGTTGGAGGCCTGGCCAAGGTCTGCTAATCGGGTAGCAGACGATTTACTCCTAATAATACTCTAGGTATGTACAGTTACAAAGGGTCAGAAATGTTCACTCAAATTTTTCAAAGACTTCAATCTAAGACTAACATTTTATGGATGAACCGTTAGCACGCCGGGCGAAATGCGTAGCTGTATTTCGTCTGCCGTTACGTTCTGAGTTCAAATTCCGCCGAGGTCGACTTTACCTTTCATCCTTTCGAGGTCGATAAATTAAGTACCAGTTACGCACTGGGGTCGATATAATCAACTTAATACCTATGTCTGTTCTTGTTTGTCCCCTCTATGTTTAGCCCCTTGTGGGTAATAAAGAAATAGGATTATTATTATACACCTCACGCTCACGCATGCACTTACACATTGACTGATACACAGAATCAGAATATTGATACAAAGGTTAATGGGTAAGCCCAGGTAACTGTTGGACTGGGTTATAAGAATGGAAATTCTCAGGTCAGTCTGTTAAGGGCTCCATATGGTGAGGTAAACTGAGATTATGTCGAATAAAATATTCTGTTCAGAAATTGATGCCAGGGGTGGATTTGAACTCATCTACTGAGAAATACTCCAGATGCATGTATCTATGTGTGTGTTTGTGTATGTATATATATTTACACACACACAGACATGCAATGGGTTTCTGTACAATTTCCTTCAACAAAACTTTACTCAAAAGCCATTGGTCAACCCAAGGACATAAAAGACACTTGGTCAAGGGCCCACAGTGGAATTGAACCCATAATCATATGATTGCAAAGTGAACTTTTAACTATATGCACATGCTTGAATGTGTGAGAGTGTATGTGTATGTATGTATGTATGTACATAAGTATAGATAGATAGATAGATAGATAGATAGATAGATAGATAGATAGATAGATAGATAGATAGATAGAAAGATAGGTAGGTAGGTAGGTAGGTAGGTAGGTAGGTAGGTAGAGAGATAGATAGACAGATAGATAGATAGATAGATAGGTAGGTAGGTAGATAGATAGATAGATAGATAGATAGATAGATATGACAATGAAAGAGGTGCACTGCTTGCCAGCAAGCTATGGTGTGTTGTGGCATTCATATTTTTCTCATAAAAATAGTGAGGTAACTGATGTGAAATTAGAGAACTTATTTCCTTAAATTTATAGCCATAGCCCAGAATATTTAATCCCTATTGCATGCATTGCTCAAAGATATTCTTTCTGTTGCCTGTTTCCTTTATTTTGACCTTGATGGCACCTTACTGTTTAGAGGACATCTTTAGGGTTGAGAGGCTTGTTTAAATAATACAGTTCAAGTAGAATTCAGAGGATAGTTTAAGTGATACAGCTTAAGTAGACTGTAGGGAAATCACTTATCGTTTCCGATGTGTATTTTTATATTTCATGTGAAGCAGTAGGAGATCAAATCACAAGTAGGGAGTGAGAGAGTGGCTGTGGGAGAATTAGGAAGAGACAAAGTGTCTATTATTCTCTCTGACTATATAGCTAAGGCATTGTTTCCAGCTCTCTTTCTCTCTCTTTTCCTCTATCATTCCACACCCACCCACCCACACACACATATATTTTACTCATACATGGAGGGAAAATACTTGTGGGGAAAAGGACAAAAGACAGAAACAGAGCAAGAAATTGGGGTTAGGTAAAGAAACAGGGAAAGAGAAGATGCATTGGACAATTCAGTCCCTATCATGCAAAAAAAAAAAAAAAACAACAAGGGAAAAGAAACAGGATGGTCATGATTGGAATGCCTTTGTTCACAAATCTATTCAATCATGGCTGATCTGGAGCTAAAATAAAATCATCATCATCACCATCATTTAATGCCTGTTTTCCATGCTGGCAAGGGTCGGACGGTTTGACAGGAGCTGCCCAGCCAGAGATTTGTCCAGGTCCCAAATGTCAGTTTTGGCATGATTTCTATGGCTGGATGCCCTTCTTAATGCCAACCACTTTACAGAAGGTATTGGGTGTGTTTTTTTTATGTGGCACCAGCACGTGTGCCTTTATGTGGCACCAGCACAGGTGCTTTTATGTGGGACCAGAACGAGTGCTTTTGAGTGGCACTAGCATGGGTGCTTGTAGGGGGACCGTCCCAGGTGCATCTACATGGCACCAGCATATGTGCTTCTATGTAGCACTGACATGGATGCTAATTCCTGGTCAGTGTGTGAATGTAAGAGACAGTGAGAGAGAGAGAGAGAGAAAGAGTTAAGGATGTGAGGATGAGATATATACAGAGAGAGAGAGTTATATTTGTGTGGTATTTAACTCTAAATAAGCCCAGATCAACTTGATCTATGATCAAAGGTATTTAAATATTTTGACCATCCTGTCTTTTAGTATATCAGGAGTAAATTATCCTCCTTTATTTAAGACAGCAGAATGTGATTTGAAGCAAAATTGGACACAGTTTCTAACCAGTCATGTACACTGCAACATAATTTCTTTTCCTCAACAGGCCCTGCCCTATTTAACATTGTCCCGAGGGAGATCAAAGAGGAAAAGGATTCCATCAACTTTAAACAGAGTCTGGATAGATTCCTTCAAAGAATACCAGATAAGCCACCCATAATTGGATACAACTCACCCAATAAGAACTCACTACTTGAACAAAACTGGATACAACTCACCCAACAAGGACTCACTACTTGAACAAAACTTGACTTAAACAGGATTCGAATAATCCTATCAGGTGGTGCTATTAAGTTAGACATGGCCTGGACCAATCTTTGGTCGAAACATATCTAAGTTTATCTAAGTCACACAACCACAAAGTGGCTGCTCGTTATCTCAAGAGTGAAATAATTGGTAAGTCCTTCTTATTGAAAATTTCAACTATTATGGTATACTAGCTACCCAAACCAGTGAGCCATGTGTATCAACCAATGAATAGTGGTAATGAAGAAGATGGGATTTTGAATGCTCAACGCAAGATACTTACTTCTTCCTGGATGTATACGTCATCATGGTCATCTTCATCGATATCTACGAAGGAATAAAATAATTAATAATAATAATAATGTTTTCTTTATTAACCCCTAAGGGCTCACAAAAATTACTGGGCACAGTACAATGCAATGTGGTGTAACACAAAAGGTATGTGAAAAGTAAAAAAAACTAGAAAAATATAAATTTTAACAATGAATGATTCCCCAAAAAAGGGAGATTTCCTAAGGTTGCTTGTGGAAACCTCACAAAACCAAGAAGGCCTGACCACTGGAGCAAGTGTCCTCTTTATATCGTCAACAGCAGGTGCATGTAAAGAGTAGGCCCGATCACTTGGACTGTTCTTGCCATATTCACCAGCTTTACAACAAAATTGCTGGGAGGCAGCACTTTTCTCTCTACCTTCACTTCCCTTTTCAAATGGAAGTTCAAAAAATTTATGAGGGCTTGGCTAAAGAGGAAAGTTTCTATCCCTCTGAAACATTGATATTCACTAATGTGACACAGAATATACTGTGACACGTAGACATATAGTTATGATACAAACTATGTTGTAACATATCAACAAGACCATGGCATTAAGGGTATCATAACAGAAGTTATACTGGGATACACTTGGCCTGGGTATGACTTTAAACTGCATCTGAAAGTAGTGCTCTGGTTTGGGAGTCTAGGGTTTTGAGGAGTGTGGAACTGCATCTTAGCCACTATTGATTCCAGTTCTGGAGAAGTAGCATTTGTCAAGGTCCTAGTTATGGATTAATTAGCATATTAGGGCTTCTTTGCTTGTCTATGAGAAGACTGGAACCAGCAGACTCGGCAGAAGAAGCCTTAATGGTTCAATAGGGGTAAGAGGGAAGGTAGCTGTAGCAATGCATTGTGGAGTGCAGAGAGCAAGATGAGGCAAATAAGACCTGTTGGTCATCCATTACCTCTATCACCATTCCCTGTCGGCTTGACTGAAGCTGGTCATGGACTAGGCAGTGATTCCCAAAGTGAGTGATATTGTCTCCCTGGTGGCAGTGGAAAGTTCCACGGAGGGTGTTGAAGAAAAGTGGGGCGATAATGGGGTAGTGATTCATGTAAAAACAACAAAATAATGAGCTTTATTTGTGAAATAGTTGCTTTGAATTTGCTTCAGAAAGAGGTCTATGTTTGTGAGGGTTAGTTGGGGGTGCTGTCACTAGGAATGTGGCCTAGGTATCAAGGGAATGGGGGCCCAAAAAAGTTTGGGAACCACCAGACTAGAAAGTAAGGTTGATGAAGCATGACTCCCCTTCACTTTAAACAAAGTCACTGCAGAAAGCAGTCAGCCTAAACCCTTTAGCATTGAGATTACTCTATCAAGTATAATTCTTATTTATACACATTACTCTTTACTCTTTTACTTGTTTCAGTCATTTGACTGCGACCATGCTGGAGCACCACCTTTAGTCGAGCAAATCGACCCCGGGACTTATTCTTTGTAAGCCCAGTACTTATTCTATCGGTCTCTTTTGCTGAACCGCTAAGTGACGGGGACGTAAACACACCAGCATCGGTTGTCAAGCAACGCTAGGGGGACAAACACAGACACACACACGCATATATACATATATACGACAGGCTTCTTTCAGTTTCCGTCTACCAAATCACTCACAAGGCATTGGTCGGCCCGGGGCTATAGCAGAAGACACTTGCCCAAGATGCCACGCAGTGGGACTGAACCCGGAACCATGTGGTCGGTTAGCAAGCTACTTACCACACAGCCACACACTGTTTTCAATTAATTATACATGACCTCAAACCTTTGAAATTTTGATGATGCGATAGTTTACTTTTGGAATGACATTGTATTAAAGGCCAGATCAGGCCAGTTTGAACATAAAGCATGTGGAGTAGTTGGGCCAGATGTGGCCAGAGTTAAGGATGGCTAAATGGTCCATGTCACTCCGATGAAGGAACACATACTGCGATACAGTGATACACAGATATAGCTATCATTAAATGATTCATTGATATATGGTCATGTCACTAAAGTTACTTAACTGTGACATAATGTACCATTTGACAGACTGACATATTCATATAATTGAAGTTGTAGTTGCTGTGACACAGAGTATATTGTGACACACACATAATGTACCATTTGACAGACCGACATATTCATATAATTGAAGTTGTAGCTGCAGTGACACAGAGTATATTGTGACATATCCAGAAGATGGTCTTGTCCTTAAGGCGATCGTCATTGTGACATGGGGTACGTTGTGACACTTTGACGTGGCTGTATAATTGACTTTGCCATAGCAAATGAAGGAGGATGTATCAGGAAAACTTTTTATGGCACGAGGTGCCTTGAAACACATTGTAATTAAACACACACACACACACACACACGCATATGCACACATGAACACAACACTGAAACAATCCACAAATTATGTTGGTATGTGTGTGTGTGTGTGTGTGTGTGTAGGTGTTGATGGTGGCGACAGGGCAATGAGCTTGGCCTGCTCTCAGTATCCACCGATGTTCTACTTATCGTATTTGACGCAGAAAGGTTTGAACTCGTAACATTGGCAAATATAGGACGGTTACATAACGTAAGGAGATAAGAGGCGGGGATGAGGAGTAATGAAGAGAGGGTAGTAAGGAAGATAAGAATGGGGGGGGGAGAGGAGGTAGAGTTGAAGAAGGAAAGAGGAGCCGTTTGGAAAGGAAGGGAGTAGAAAAGGTGAGAGTGAAGTTAGGAAGAGGGGAAAGAGTGGGATTGTTATGAGAAAGAGTTTTAGATAAGAGAGAAAATGATGGGAGTTGATAAGGGAGAGTATAAGAGGGTCGATGATAGATGAGCAGAGCAAGGGCGTAGAGGGATGAGAAAGAAAGGAAGGAAGGAAGAAAGAGAGATGAGAAAGAAAGAAAGGAAGAAAGAAGGAAAGAAAGAAAGAAAGGACGAAAGAAAGAAAGAAATAAAGAAAGAAAGAACGAACGAAAGAAAGAAAGGAAGAAAGAAAGAACGAACGAAAGAAAGAAAGGAAGAAGAAAGGACGAACAAAGAAGGAATAACGAAAGAGAACGAAAGAAAGAAAGAACTAACTAAAGACGAGAACGAAAGAAACGAAGATAGGAAAAAGAAAGAACGAAAGAAAGAAATGAAGAAAGAAAGAAAGAAATGGAAAGAAGCGAGAGAGATAAGGGAAGAATGGAGAGATAAGATAGGAGAAAGGAGAGGAATATGGTGATGAAGGGATTAGGAGAGTCGAGGTTTAGGGTAGGGAATGGTCGGCATGAAGATTGTTTACGACGTAATGGTCACTAAATAGATGTAGAGTAGTATTGTTATGTATTGGTATGCGGTGCGGATGTACCTATGTATAATTGTTATGTATGTCGCGTACAAACAGCTGACTGCAACAACAAGCTAACTACACCACGGCACACGGGCCACATTAAGGTACACTACAGTACAGCTAACTATACAGGTTTAACTCAACTTACGTCGTTTTGAGTTAAAGTTCCTCCCCCCCCGACTTAACGTCATTTTAAAGAAATAAACCTCAACTCCCGTCGATTTATGCGACTTCGCGTTGGTCATCGTTAACATATTTAGAATCAACAACAAAAATAAAAATTCCTAGAAGACCAACACTGAAGTGGAACGTCAAATGAAAGACATAAAATTATGTACAAACTATTTGTTTTAAAAGTTTATAAGTTTTTTTAATGCTTTTTCGTGTTACGTCTTGGAACTAATTTCCGACGTAAATTGAGGTATACTTTTGCCAAGGTACAGCAGAGTGAGCTATGATGCACTAGCACTTACTGTATTCTTAGTGCATTTACTAGTGCTGTCATTGTTATTTAACCTAAGATGAACCCTGATCAAGACGTTCCAGTCGTGACCATTCCATATTTATTTTCAAGTTAGTCTATTGAGAAAGAACTAAATTATTCAGTGTCTTTTCGTTTGTTTTGAAGACGTTATACTGTGACTTGAAGAAGATTTAGCTGCCATTTCTAGCAAGTTGATGACAGTGGTGGCAGTAGAAGTGTTTTTATTATTCAGTCTCATGTCAGCCTTGATCGAGCAGACTTATGATCACAGGCGTTCCAGCAATGACCGTCCAGTGTTTCCGTATATACCCTGTGTCTCTTCGTTTTTTAAGACAGTGGAGTGTATCTAAAAGATTTTGGCTGCTATTTCTAACAGGACAAGCGATCGCATAGATGCTCCGTGTGGTTGTTTATCTAGAGGTCGACCCTAATCAAGCAAACCTATAATCAAAGGCATTCCAGTCGTGACAATCACGTCTTATTCCTATGTGGGTCACCTATCGCAGACGTTCGCCGTGCAGCCGACTTAATCCGTTTGTCTGTCCTTGTTTGTCCTCTCTGTGTTTAGCCCCTTGGGGATAGTAAAGAAATAGTTCGCCGTGCAGGGAACCCAGAATTTCATTATCCAATGAGTTGTTATTCCAAGACGGTGTGATGTCAAATAAAGGAGATTTGGCTGCTATTTCTAGCATGTGAAGCAACAATGCAGCAACTCTCTCATCACGTCCTTGTTGTTATGATGATGATTATTATTAAGGCAGAGAGGGCGGCGAGCTGGCAGAATTGTTAAGCAACGCCGGGCGTAATGCTCAGCGGCATTTAGTTTGTCTTCATGTTCTGAGTTCAAATCCCGCCGAGGTCGACTTTAATTTCGGGGTCGATAAAATAAGTACCAGTTGTGCACTGGAGTCGATGTAATCACTTTATCTACTCCCCACCCCCACCCAAACTTGCTGGCCTTGTACCAAAATTTGAAATCCATTGTTATTATTATTATTAGTAGTAGTAGTAGTATTAGGGCAGCGAGCTGGCAGAATCGTTAGCGCGTTGGACAAAATGCTTAGCGGTATTTCGCCCGTCGTTACGTTCTGAGTTCAAATTCCGCCGAGGTCGACTTTACCTTTCATCCTTCCGGGGTCGATAAATTAAGTACCAGTTACGCACTGGGGTCGATGTAATCGACTTAATACATATGTCTGTACTTGTTTGTCCCCTCTGTGTTTAGCCCCTTGTGGGTAGTAAAGAAATAGGTATTTTGCCCGTCGTTACGTTCTGAGTTCAAATTCCGCCGAGGTCGACTTTGCCTTTCATTCCTTTCGGGGTCGACAAAATGAGTACCAGCTGAACACTGGGGTCGATGTAATCGACTCATCCCCACCTCACCCAAACTGCCCTTGTGGCAAAAAATATTTGAAATTATTATTATTAGTGGTAGTAGTAGACCGCAGATCTAGTTGACCTACGATCAAGTATGTTCCAGCCGTGCCTATCCTACTTTTCAATTAGACATAATGTATCTCAGATTATAATATATACTCCATTTATTATTATTATTTTATTATTATTATTATTATTATTATTATTATTAGTGATGAGAGAGCAGCATGCATGCCATCAAAGTGACACTGGGGTAAAATATACGAAGCCCAGTATACCCATCATGACTACTCGTCTGATAAGGGTACACAGGCACATGCATCACAACCATATGTGCGCGACATGGTGATCTCATATCAAGATAAACAGCACATGAACCTGCAGGTGGGGCCCAGTTAGAATTTTCTTCTTCAGGTTGGGTAGCCCATCCCGCTCAAAAGGTCCCTGAATAAGGGTTGTTTAAGGATGTTGAAAGAACCACCCATGTTTCCAGAGGTGAATTATTCAAACCCCAAAGAATCCCTATTATTATTATTATTATTATTATTATTAAGATTCTCAGGATGGAATTTTGAAAGGGCATTTGGGGGGGTTCACTGCTCACCAGATCAACACCTTCCAGCCAGGACACTTGACTTTTTTATTCAGTCATACAATATATATAAAGGACTACGATATTCAGCAAGCCATTCTCTTTCCCCCTGTTTTCTTACCTTTTTTTTAAAAAAGGAAAATATAAGTGTAATTTGAGGGAGAAACTATCCCGTCATCGGCACCACCACCACCACCACCACCACCGCCACCACCACCACTACTACTACTACTACTACTACTACTACTACTACTATCACAGTGGAGGTTAAAATAGCTTAGGCACCCTAATTGGCGAGGAAGGGCTTGTAAACTAAACTGCATCAGCAAAAAAATAGGTGAACGGTTTTGTTTATGTTTTCACGAACAACCATAACAGTAACAACAACAATAACAAGTTGAGAAATAACAGCGATAACAAAAAAAAAACAGAACGGTGAAAGCGATAACTTATGTAACAGAAAAAAAAGTAGGACAGATGTAAAAATGTAGTAAACAACATACTCACACACTCACATATATACATACATACATATACATATAAGTATGTATACACACACTCATAGACATGAGTGCACATATACTCACACATATCTGTATGTATGTATATATATATATAATATATATATATATAAAATTGTATGGATAATACCGTACTAAATTCTGGTGTCTTAACTTAAGTACCATATTCATCTGAATCTATCTATCTATCTATCCATATCTATCTATCTATACTATCTAACTATCCAATCTATCTATCTATCTAACTATCCTATCTATCTATCTAACTATCCATATCTATCTATCTATATATATATATATTATATATAATATATATATTATATATATATATATATTATATATATATATATATATATATATATATATATATATATATATACTTTATTTAAAAGCAGCAGAGAATTCAACAAAAGCTCTATTACTTCTACCTCTGGTATCTGAGTACTCTTTTTTCCACCTTGTTTCACATTTATGTGTTTACTCCGTATATATATATATTATATAAATACATGCGAATTATACACATACATATATACCATACACGCACGAGCGCGCATGCAATATATATATATATATATATATATATATATATATATATATATATATATATATATATAATATATATATATAAACACCTATATATAAACACATCGATGAATGTAAGAATAACTACAGCAAATTTACTTTTTATTGTAATTGTTTCATCGAAGACGGAGTCTTTGGATCCGCTAGTAACACATTCTAGCCAATCGTGGTGCAATCAGTTCTTCCACCAACGCTACCAACCCCGCAAGTGACATGGTTCCATTCCATCTGTTTACCTTAATTTTTGGTAAACATGATCCAAACCTAGCTATATGACGTATACCGACCTCTTTAACCTATTGTTATAATTGTTTTGTACAAGGCTGTACCTGATCATCGAACACACAATGCCATTCCCCTTTCTATTTAAAGACTGTGTGATTTTTACATTTTTATCTTTTTAACTTATTTTAGTCGTTGGACTGTGACCATTGCTGATTTTTGGTCGAACAAATCAACTCTAGTATTTATTGTTATTATTATTAATAAGTCTGGCGTTATCAGACCCTTTTGCAAGAACCGCTACGTTAGAGAAACGTAAACAAACGAACACCTGTTGTCAAGCGGCAGAGGCGGACAAACACAGCACAGACACACGCGCGAATATACATACATACATATATTGTATAGAGGGCATTATTACACATAAATGCCTCACACTAAGAGGGACATAAGTCATTACTACCAAAATTTCACTAATCGTACCCAATGCAGTTTTCAAAGCAGGACATTTAAAAAATGAATTTATATATAAAGAGAGAAAATCAGCGGGCTTCTTTTAGTTTCTGTTTACAACAAAGCATTAGTCGGCCCAGGTCTATAATAGAAGAAAGTTGCCGCATAGCGGACTGAACCCATGGCCACATGATTGGGAAGCAAGCTTCTTACCCACACAGCCATGCCTGCAGTATATTATGATTTATGTTATGCTATTGCTTTTTAGACTTAGGTTAGCTTTGATTAAGGCGCAGGCCTGTTATCAAAGATAATCCAGCCACGACCATTCTTTTAAAAAATATATCAAGGACTTATATTATTTTATTTTCCACTAAATGTATGATTTTTGTGTGACATCAAAGATTTAGCTACTATTACTAGCAGGTACGTAAGCACAGAGCTTCCTCGGTGGCTGGTCGTTATTGCTTCAATACGAAACCAAACTATTAAGAAGTTAGTTCGCTTCGCAAACGTGAGGCCCCAATTGCGATTCTACTGCAATTGCACCGTATCTTTTCACTATCCCCTTAGGTTGACCTCCACCCTGTGAATGACATAAGATAGTCGCGTAGACGGAAAATGTGGAAGACCGTCGGTCCGAGTTTTGGAATAGCCCCACGAAGTCCCGCATGAAAGGGTGTTTTTGGGGGGTTTTTTTTCGCGTGGTGAAGTGGAGAGTCTGTTTTATATTTTTTGTAATATTCCTTTTTTTTTACAAAAATTTCCATTTTTTTTTTCTGTTTTTATTCTCCCACTTACCTACCCTTTTCCTTTCTTCCAAATCTCATCCATCGGCTAAGACCATCCTTGTTACCATGCCCGTCGCTAAGGGGGTGCACCGGACGGCACTGCCCCCACAATATTCAATAGTACACACTCAGATTTACAGTGATACACTTATTTCGAAACTCCACTTTAGCATTACTACAAATTAATGTCCACCCAGAATATTCTGAGGACCCCTAGGCACCAAAGCCGTTTCTTACACAACGCAACGATACGGTTATTCTGTTAGATCATTACATTACACATACAAGCGTCTTCGGAACAATCATCCGTTTACCACTATAAGTGTGGAGGCGCAATGGCCCAGTGGTTACGTAGCGGACTCGCGGTCGGAGGATCGCAGTTTCGATTACCAGGCCGGGCGTTGTGTGTGTTTATTGAGCGAAAACACCTAAAAACTACACGAAGCTCCGGCAGGGGCTGGTGGCGACCCCTGTTGTACTCTTTCGTCGCAACTTTCTCTCACTCTCTCTTCCTGTTTCTTGAGTAACGCTGCGATGGACTGGCGTCCCGTCCAGCTGGGGGGGGGGGACAGATACGCCACAGAAACCGGGAAAGCGGGCCCATGAGCCTGGCTAGACTTGAAATGGGCGACGTTACCACTATAAGTCACCCAGTACCTATTTCTTTACTACCCACAAGGGGCTAAACATAGAAGGGACAAACAAGGACAGACAAACGGATTAAGTCGATTATATCGACTCCAGTGCGTAACTGGTACTTAATTTATCGACCCCGAAAGGATGAAAGGTAAAGTCGACCTCGGCGGAATTTGAACTCACAACGTAACGGCAGACGAAATACGTTTCTGCCAGCTCGCCGCAGTACCGTCTTAAGGCATAAACACACTGGCAGTTGCCCGGGAG
>NC_043000.1:1641207-1643707 GCF_006345805.1 Octopus sinensis
GCAAAGTCGACCTCGGCGGAATTCGAACTCAGAACGTAGCGACAGACGAAAAACGGCTACGCATTTCGCCCGGCGTGCTAACGTTTCTGTCAGCTCGCCGCCTTTCATGTTTATACCTGCAATTATTAGGGCCCTAGGGTATGTAACACACTGCCTAAATACCAATCTTGAGAAATTAGGTTTTTCAAAACCAGAAAGGAGAAAGGTCGTGAGTGCGATTCCCGGCGGTGCATTGTGGCCTTGAGCAAGACACTTAATTTCACGTTGCTCCAGTCTACTTTGCTGGTAAAAATGAACCGGCCTTGTCACAATCTGTGTCACGCTGAATGACCCTGTTAATAGTATGCGTGTTTGTGGAGTGCCCAGTCACTTTGCACGTTAATTTCACGAGCAGGCTGTTCTGTTGATCGGGTCAACTGGGAGCTTCGTTGTCGTAACCGACAGAGTGCCATATATTTATTTATTTATTTATCAACAAAGATTGCTGTGCGTGTGTTCACAAAAAAAAGAGACAGACTGATGAATGGTATGCCACCATGCCTATCGACTGGAGGTTATCGTAGATTGTTGACGATGGTCAGTGTGATAAGCACTAAAAGAAACTTTTTTCTCAGATATCCTTTACGTTTCCTCTGGTGTCCTGCAGCCATGGTGATCAGTAGAATGTTCGCCATCATAAAGCACAAGGTGGCGAGCTGGCAGAAACGTTAGCACGCCGGGAATAATGCTTAGCAGTATTTCGTCTGCCGTTACGTTCTGAGTTCAAATTAGGCCGAGGTCGACTTTGCCTTTCATCCTTTCGGGGTCGATAAATTAAGTACCAGTTATGCACTGGGTTTCATATAATCGGCTTAATCCGTTTGTCTGTCCCTATTTGTCCTCTCTGTGTTTAGCCCCTTGTGGGTAGTAAAGAAACAACTATTTCGTCTGCCGTTACGTTCTGAGTTCAAATTCTGCCGAGGTCGACTTTGCCTTTCATCCTTTCGAGGTCGATAAATTAAGTACTAGTTACGCACTGGGGTCGATGCAATCGACTTAATCCCTTTGTCTGTCCTTGTTTGTCCCCTCTATGTTTAGCCCCTTGTTAGCAATAAAGAAATAAAGCACAATCTTTTCCAGACGATGAACTTCCATGCTGGAATCGTGTCCTGCTCGACGCGGCTGCAAATTTAAAGTATGGCTTCAATACTGGTGGCTTCCACCTGTTCAGAAGACTTCAATCCAATATTGGTAACAAAGTTACTTCAGTAGATGTTAAAGGAAGTGCAGAGGTAACGCTGGCGGAAGCACCGAGGGAATCGTATATGACGGTGGTAAGTAACCCACGACTCGAAGCCGTACAGAAGTGTGATCAGTACGACAGCTCTGTACATGCTGATCTTTATATCTTTCCACGGGTGTTTGTTGTTCAAGATTCTTGCATATGCTCACAACCCATGCATAAATCATATATATTCAACGCTGATTACAAAAATACTTAACGAACAATTTGAAATGGGACATTACATAAACATCTGGCTTGAACCCATGACCGGTTGAAATGGAACCAACTTTTTATCTCTCTATGAACCTATTTACTGTCTTTATACGGACCTACCGTAAATCCTCGAGCATAGTCCGCCCTTGAGTATAATATGCAGGGGGTTTTTAGGGGGCTGTACCTCTGAAAAGCCTAAACCTTGTGTATAACACGCACTCCTTCTCTAACTTGAGTCGTGCGTAATTAAGCCAGCAGCACCCAGTCGAACAAACACTTCCGCGCATGCGTAATACAATAATGGTAATGTTCTTAACTGTTATATGGGAATGTAAATATGTTTGCAAATTGTTTTTGTTACATGTTATTCTGTGTTCTGAATACTTTTATTTTAATAAATGTTGCTTACTGCAAATTATGGATGATTCTTTTATGACTTCATTGCTTTCAGGCTTAGCTTAAAGGAATCTCGCGCCCGACATCACAAAATGCGTCTGAATAAACATTGCCGGACAGCAAATAGAGACTCGGACATTGCTTAGAAAATATTTTTCATTTTTAGCCGAATATATAGTATGCACTAGGGATTTTGACCTTTAAATTTTGGGAAAAAGTGCGGGTTATACTCGAGGATTTACGGTATATACACAGATACATTTATCATTATATATCTCTTCCAAATCAAACACGTTCATATTTAATATAAAGCTCACGTTGGTTCATGTTCTGAGTTCTCAGTATATAGGAAATAATGATGAGATTGGCTTAAGTTGGCATGGTCAGAAATAACCTAGACTTAAACAACAACAACAACAATATATACTACAATACACATGCCGTTATAATAACCTATAAATGAATTATCTGAGATTTTTAGCATAAAGTTATATTAGACATTATGAGCAGAAAAGAATAAGGGGCCCACTGAAAGGCTAAAGAGAAGGGTTTGAAATTCTGTAGGCTGACATCTATAAGGGGAAAATTGAGCAGTTCTGGGAAGAAAGGATTGGATGTAAAGAAAGG
>NC_043000.1:1646207-1686207 GCF_006345805.1 Octopus sinensis
GTATGTATGTATGTATGTATGTATGTATGTATGTATGGTGGATCACTTTGGTGATGTCAGGTCACTTTCGAGTGCTACTGGTAACATGTAACCCAGTACAACCTGTTGCATGGTCGGGTCGTTGGCGACTAAACCGGCAACCCCACCAAGCTTGCTTGGTGAGGAAGGTGTTTATTGGACACCCTGCAGGATGAAAAACAAAACCCGTCAAAGGGCGGATGAACTCTTGAGAGTCAACGGCCATCCAATAAATGCCTTAAGGCTGTATCATGCGCGGGGACATAGAAATAATCGGACTGAATACCCGATCGCGCGGTTAAACCATTAGGAGTGAAGGACTTCTAGCCTTTGTTAGGGCATCCTTCTAGGAGAAGGTAACTCAGGAAACTGGGATAACTCCGACATAAAACCTGCGGCTCAGTGGTACCGATGATGTTGACTTGTTGTTTTTGGATATGGCTGCTGTTGCTTAGTGAGTGGGATTGACTCGGTGCACAGCCTTTCCTCACTTAAAAAAATCTTCTTGCACAGGCATTGCACGATAACAACATTGATTAAGCTTCGGGCAATGGCCATACTCGATAACAAGGGGGCAGCCACCATGTATGTATAAAATATATATATATATATATATATATAATATATATATATATTATGTATGTATGATGTATGTATGTATGTAGGTATGTATGTATGTATGTGTATGTGTTTGTGTGACTGTTTGTCCCCCTCCCCACATCGCTTGACATCCGATGCTGGTGTGTTTACGTCCCTGTAACATAGCGGTTAGGTAAAAGAGTAAAAGAATACAGCACAATAAGCGTAGCTTTACTCTCCAAAACAGAAATTATGAATTCTTAATGCATGTCCTTTCTGTACTCGTTAATTATTTATATCAAGATATAAGCTGACATATGTAGGAGAATTCAGAGTAGTGAGAATGTCTTGGACGATTTCGAAAGGAAATGCATAATTTACTTCTTGGTTGTATTTTTCAAAGCAGGAAAATAGTTTGTTTGTCAGAAGCTAAGAGTGAAAAAGAAAAAAGAGGTTAATTTATGTTGAAATGCTTTCACTGCAGAATATATGTCGCATATAAAACTCGGGTTCACCTTGTACTTTGAAAGTGGACTTGTTAAGATGCATCATTAAGTCAACCATGAACGCCAATTTACACAACCATTCGTCGTTTTTTGCAAATAATGGCTGAGCACGAGTTTTCGCATTTGTCAATCTGCGTTTGAAATTCAAAAAGTTGTGAGAAAATTTTACCATTTCGAAGTTGCAGTGTGGTGCATCAAATCGTTATATTCACCTTATGTTTTTTTTTCAAATACGTCCGAAATATTTGGTGATTGAACCTATATGATTAGATCTATCGTAATACGATTACATCTATCGTAATAAGCATGTTATTTAAATGTCAGTAAAAGTCTATGGGTTTTGTGCATCCCATACAGCCAAAAGTTTAGTAGACTTAATCCAACAAAACTTTTTCCTACATTACACACAACACACACACACACACACACACACACACACACACACACACACATACACACACATATATATATTCCCCAACTTTTGTTATACACGTTAGTCAGCAAATGTGCCTATATTTTAGAAAACAGTACGCTTTAAAATTAGCATTAATTCACAAAAGGTGTTGCTCTGTATTTCACTACAACTATGTCGTGAAATACAAATAGAAAATGGAAAATGATGTATACAGAGAAATAAAACAGTTTTGAAATCGCAACATTAATAAAAGTAAGGTTCATATGAAACATGCCGTAGGGAAAATCAAATGTTGCAATCATGCATTGCAGAAAATAGTGTTATTTACTTACTGGCTTGAGGGGAAGACATTCACATCAATAGTTTTAATACACCCTAGACGTTCCAAACCAAATTGCATTTAAACAATATTTTCTCCAATGTTTTGGAAATATTTTCACCAAGGATGACTGAATGGTTAAGAAATTGACTTCGAAACCACGTAATTTTGGGTTCAATCACAAAACACAAAACAAAAAAGTTTGTATGTGGATGACAGTTTTATTGGCATTGAAAATCTACCACTAAGTGTGTGAATAGAGAAAGGTAAATGGCCCAAGGTTCGTGCGAAAGAAGTATGTGCGTGTGCCTCTGTGTGTGTGTGAGTAAAAACTATGCCTTCACGAAATTGCTTCAGACGACAGAAGTAAACTCTGTGAAAGAGAATCTGTCTAAGAGTCACAGAAGGACTCTTAGACCTGGGTTTTACAGATATCAAGAATATATAAATGTGTTAAAGCCAAACTAGGACGCGGAAACTAGAATCGAATGGATTTTTATCCATAGTCAACATTGTTTCATCAAAGATAATGGCGAATGGATTTTTAGTGAAACAATCCGAGAACAATGGGAACGATCATGAAGATTGAGATTGCGACCCTTGGTTACAAACCCGCCGTATATCACCTATACACGCACACACATATATTTATATATATATGGGTGTATGTGCCTATCTTTGGACCCCCCCCCCCATCCTTTATTTTGGTACATTTCCACGTAACTTTAGCTGATCGGGAAAAAATGGGCGGATAGAATAAGTATCAGGCTTTAAAAAAAATGTAAGTACTAGACAGAAACGATTTGTTCAGCCGAACCTTTAAATGTGTTGCCCCAGAATGAACGCAATTCAATGACTGAAACAAGTAAAAGAACGAAAGAATGACCAAAATGCTTACCACAGTACAAGTCGCTAACTGATCTTTATAAACTCGAAGAAAAAAGATTTAAAAAGCCATCTGTTGCAGTGAAGTTATTGCTACACATTTACAGGCGTAAAAACCCGCGTGTGTTAAGTACGGGTTATTAAATCATTTGAACAAGGTAGTTGTAAGTTTGAGGTTGGGGTGGTATCGGCCACCCATTGTTTGATCCAACATTTTAATGCTTAGTCCAGTATTCTAATGCTCATCCGGTACTCTAATACTGAGTACGGCATTATAGTATTTGGTCTGACACTAGTATATAGTCCAAAAAACTAATACATATTCCGGCATTCTATTGTATAGTCCGATCTAGATATATTAAAGATATATTAAAGACAGTATGGTCCCGACAAGAACGTGCCTGGTCATCTGACTACGCAGCAACAACAATAACAAACAACTAAATAGAGTAAGGGATGTAGGCCACCATACTGATTCTGTTTAAGTTAGCACTTTAAAAAAAATGGAAGAAAGATTTTATATTTAGACAATGGAAGAAAGACATTTTATATTTAGCCAACACTGCATATTCAGTGTTGGCTAAAATTTATAGATATATTCTGTTGTGCAGCATAGTATTGAAATTTATATTATAAGGAAAGTGTTTCTCGATCCCTCTGTCAGTCCGTCACGCTCTATCCTTAGACTAGGAATTTTCAGGTAAATGAATTTATTCAATTTGTTCATGGAACGTAAGGTAAAACAAAGTTTGCGTTCTATTATTACTATTATTACTCGGAGTTTACATTTTCCACAACGCCACCGAAAAATATGGTAATGATTACTTCTGTCACAAATACAATAACAGGGTGTGATGGAAAAAGATATAAACAGAAAGATGTTGTTACACATTCATATCTATGTGTTTGCGTATGCCAAACTACATCCCCACTCTTGGCACTATTTTGTTAGTGAACAGTACAAACTGTGTGTAAAGTATATAATGTATTACTACGCTGAAGGTCGAGTCCGTGTATCATGAATAGTCAATAAACACGTAACAATAACAATGGTTTTCATTTGGTTGTCTATCCCATTAGAACCCAAACTATACATAACAGATGTGAAAGAGACAAGAAAAGATAATGAAACTAGCGACAGATTTACAAAAAGGCCTTCACTCAGTAAAATAGCTAATTCCGCTGTAAACATATTTCGATTTATTGAATGTGGTTCTTTCTACGACTTAAAGCAGATTCGTTTTAAAGTCGGTAAACTATTTTACAAAATACTTTAGTTAGCAAAACAGTTAATTCTGCTGTTTGTGGGGTAAATAAGTTTTCCTCTTAAATTTTCCTCTTAAATATTCTGAGCGCCTTGTTTCCCTGGGCATGGATTCACTGAAGCTCCGGCGTCTGGCGACGGACTTGGTAAACACCCACAAAGTTATCAACCACCTCACCAACAACAACACTGAACACCTTTTTGATCTCCATGTGTCTAACACATGTGGACATGTCTACAAAGTCAGAAAACAACACAGCTCCCATGACTTTCGGAAACATTTTTTCACGCTCAGAGTTGCTGAAGCATGGAACAAACTACCTGCGTCAGTTGTTGACTGCCACGACACTGCATCCTTTAAGGCCCTCATGCTTTCCGAAATCCGCCGAAACTACACCTGATTATATATACACTTTAGATGAGTTGTAGTGCACCTGAGCACTGTACACAATTATTATTATTATTATTATTATTATTATTATTATTATTATTATTATTATTATTATTATTATTATTATAACAAGTATTTATCTGAAAATGAAAATAAAAGTAAAGTTTATAACTTCCTAATTCTTTTAAAGACTCTTTGTATTTCAACTGAATACATTTTACATTAAAGGTTGCACTTTAATTGGATAAACAATTTAAGCTTAAACTCTGACCATTCTGTTGTCAGCGAAGCTGGATATCAGACTAGCATTATTAAATATTGATCAAGGGCTAAGTATATTTTTCCGTTCACACACGGTGTCACACCATTAGTGAACTGGGCAATTTTTTTTTATTTGTATGAGCTTGTAGATAACGAATCAGTAAATCCAAAGTCATAAGCATAGTTTGTGCTGGGGTGAAGATGGGACAGAGTTGGGGTGGAGTTAGAGTGTGAGGACGAAAATTATCTAAACTAACATAGACACACCCGTTCAGTTCCTCTTTCAAGTCATAGCAGCATTTATGCTTTAACTGTTTCTATTTACGCCCATATATGTGTTATGTATGTGTGACTGTGTGAGTAAGACGCCCGCTTTTCAACTACATGGCTTCGGGCTCAGTTCCACTGTGTGGCACCTGGGACAAGTGTCTTTTATTATAGCCCCAGGCCGACCAATTGCCTTGTGAGTGAATTTGATAGACGGAAACTATGTGGAAGCCTGTTGTATGTGTGTGGGCGCGTTATTTTGTGTTTGTGTTTGTGTTTGCCACTTCCCACCCACCGCTTGACAACCGGTATTGGTTTGTTACGTCCCCGTGACTTATTTGTTCGGTAAAAGACACTGATGGAATAAGTACCAGACTCAAGATTAGAGTACTGGGGTCGATTTATTCGACTAAACCCTGCACTAAGTCCAATGGCTGAAACAACGAGTGAAAGATAAAAAGATAAAGGTGTGTGTGTGAGTGCTTATACTCTTTTACTCATTTACTTGTTTCAGTCATTTGACTGCGGCCATGCTGGAGCACCAACTTTAGTCGAGCAAATCGACCCCAGGACTTATTTTTTTGGAAACCTAGTACATATTCTATCGATCTCTTTTGCCGAACCGCTAAGGTACGTGTACGTAAACACACCATCATCGGTTGTCAAGCGATGTTGGGGGGACAAACACAGACACACAAACATATAAATATACGTATATACGACGGGCTTCTTTCAGTTTCCGTCTACCAAATCCACTCACAAGGCTTTGGTCAGCCCGAGGCTATAGTAGAAGACACTTGCCCAAGGTGCCACGCAGTGGGAATGAACCGGAACCATGTGGTTCGTAAGCAAGCTACTTACCACACAGCCACTCCTGCGCCTATAGTTTAACAATTCGATCTAGAGAAAAGGGACTGTGCCGATGTTCCTCACAACCCCTTCTCAAACCTGTGAGATTGAACAACTAGAGATCTATGACTAGAGAAAATAATAAAAACGTAGACAAGGAGAGAAGATGTTCTGTACAGGGAAGACTGGTCCTAGTGATTAGTGCAGGGACCAAAGATCAGATACAATGGAGATCCTTGTAAGACCAAAATATTCATCAACACCGCCACCACCACTTCCACTATCCTCATCATCAGCACCTCTATTGCCATCATCCACTACCATTATTATCACCACCACCACCACCACCACCACCATCATCATCAACAACATCAACCTTTGCCAAGAGTATGGACAGAACTCTGTTTCTTTAGTTACGCGTCCATTAAGTTCAGTTTATCTTTATCTTGGATGCGGCTATGCTGGGGCACTGCTTTGAAGAATTTAGTCGAGCAAATCGACCCCAGTTCTTAATCATTTTTAAAGTCCTTTACATATTTTATCGGCCTCTTTTTTTCATTTTTCTTTTTTTTTTCCGGTGGCATGAGAAAAAATAACACACACACACACGTGTGTATACATACATACATACATACATACATACATACATACATACATACATACATACATACATACATACATACATGCATGCATGCATACATACATACATACATACATACATACATACATACATACATACTATATGTGGCACTCCGTCGGTTAAGGCGACGAGGGTTCCAGATCAACGAAACGGTCTGCTCGTGAAATTGACTGAGCCTTCCACAGACACGTGTACCCTTAAAGTAATTTTCAGGGAGATTGAACGTCACAGATTGTGACAAGGCTGGCCCTTTGAAATACAGGTATCACTCATTTTTGCCAGCTGAGTGGACTGGGGCAACGTGGAATTGAACTCACGACCTTACAGTTGTGAGCCAAATACCTTAACCACAAAGCCATGCGCCTTCATTACACACACACACACACACACACACACACACACACGCACACACACACACACATATATATATATAATCATATATATATAAGGCGGCGAGCTGGCAGAACCGTTAGAACGCCGGGCGAAATGCGTAGCCGTATTTCGTATGCCGTTGCGTTCTGAGTTCAAATTACGCCGAGGTCGACTTGCCTTTCATCCTTTCGGGGTCGATAAATTAAGTACCAGTTACGCACTGGGGTCGATGGAATCGACTTAATCGCTTTGTCTGTCCTTGTTTGTCCCCTCTGTTCTTAGCTCCTTGTGGATAGTAAAGAAATGTATATATATATATAATCAAAATAAGCAACAGGATATCAAGGAGTGATGCAGTACGGCCGTTCCAAGCGGCTTCTGTTGCTTATTTTGATTTTATTCATCTTACTTCGAGGTGTGCGGATAATACCGGACTGACTTGGTGCTTCAACTTATGTACCCAGTTCAACTGAATCTCAATTATTTCGTGCGCGCGCGCGTATATATATATATATTATATTATTTAATATATATATATATATATATATATACATACATGTGATAAATAAAAATATATGCATACATACAAACATATATGTACGTACCTACATCTACATGTATATATACATGCATGTATAAATAATTATACGTGAGTACAGGACACCACAACAAGACGTAGAAACGGGAAAAACAAGAAAACAGTTACAGGACGTGCTACACAAGGAAAAAAGACCCCGTCATCAGCTGTCGCTAGTAGACTCAAGCGTGTTTCGAAGGCAAGACAGAACACTAATCCACTAGGCCTTCCTGCGAGAGAATTAAAATAAAATTCCAAGCAGCGGGGCAAAATGAGTACGAACACGAACAGGCCGTAACAATAAAACTGCGAAAATAAAAATACATGTACAAAAAATACAAATAAATACAAAACGAGAAAATAAAAAGAGAATACGATACGGGAAATCAAACACACAAGAGGACAAACGAAAAAGCCCTTACACACACACATACAAACGCACACATACACGCACATACATACACACACACACACACACACACACATACATCCCATACACACACACATACGCACGTACAAGCACACACGCACACATACACTAAGTTAAGTACAGTTAATCGCCACACACCCAAACTCTACGCATACACACACGAACACACACATACACACACACACACACTACAAACAAAACACACACACGATACGTGTACATACACGCACACACACATACCTCTTTGTTTTTGACCTGTGCTGGACACAAAAATCACCACTCCTTATTCTTACAAACAGGCCTGCTACTGCCTGTTGTTCGCCACACACACACACACACACCCACACACACACGTGTCTTCATTGCACATAAACACACACACGCGCACCCGCAGGCCTTCACGCACGCACACACCCACACACATTCCTGGTCTTTGAAACTCTCCTGTCTTTAAAAAACTTGATTCGTCTACCTTTCAACTTCCGTTCTTTCAACATGTGACCTCGTGAGCACCGCCAGCAATTTTTTTTCCTCTGTCTTCCCTTCTCTGGATCTTTCCTTCTCCTTTGTTTCCGACGAAGAGCTCCGCTCGAAACGTTAAACCCTCCTTCCCTTCTTTCCTGAGCGTCAAATAATACTTTATTTGTTCCACGTCCTCGCGTTGCTGTTTTTTTGTGTTTTCTTGTTTGGATTAACTATATATATATATATATATATATATATATATATATGGAACGGTCTTCTTTCAGTTTCGCTCTACCAAATACAGTCACAAGGATTTGGTTGGCCCGGGTCTATAGAAGACACTTGTCCAAGGTACCACGCAGTGGAACTGAACCCGGGATCTTGTAGTTAAGAAGCAAACTTCTTATCGCACACCCACGCCTGCACCTAGTTCCCCGATGGTTTGTAAATATTTTGTACGCTATGGGAGTCTTTGATATGCAACCTGTTCTCTGAATCTTCTTTGTTTCTTTGTTTCTTGAATTGTTACTTCTGGTTTTGAAGCCAGTACAGCAACCTTGCAATTTAGACGTCAATCTCGCAGCCCGCCTATCATTAGTTTGTTCCTTTTCAATGGAATGGCCATAGATAAGAGAGACACCTCCGCTCTTTACCTATCGAAATTGTTGCAGGACATACATGTAACGACAGGAAGGAATGGGTAAGCGGGGGTGGGTGTAGAAAGGGATAAGGTGGTGCCGAGAAAACCGGATAACTCTAGAATACCATGCAGCATAGTAACTAAGTGATAGTTACTATTTACTATGATTAATAATAGTTCAACCCTACCTTAGCTACATAATGTAGCCATTTCTGTGTCAGCATGAAGAGATCAACAATAAGGGTGAAACTAAACACTCTGTTATCACGTGTCATATTATGATGCAATGCCAATAATGTCGTTATTCTACGACTAATAACTTTTCGGCCAGATTAAATGTTTGAAGTAAATGGATATTGTCTACAGAGTGGTTAGGTTTAGGAGTCGTGTGTACATGAGGTGACAGTGTACTGATTTATAGGCACAGCCCACTGCTATACATACATACACACATATATATGAATATACATACATAGATATATATATATATATATTATATATATATATATATATATATATATATATAATATATTATATATATATATATATAATAAGAGACAAATGAATTATCTTATTACGGATAATTCGAAAGATAACCGATACCTGGGTAGCAAACTCACAACATATGTCAAAAATATAAAATATAAAATAAAGGAATTTTGTTAAATCTTCGTTCAGCTCCATTCTTTCCTATACTTTATATATATATATATATATACATACATACATACATATATTATATACACACACACACACACACACACACACACACACACACACACATATGTATGTATGTATGTATGTATGTATGTATGTATGTATGTATGTATGTGTGCCCGATGAGATGCGCCCACGAAACTTTAAGTCACACAGAGCTGGCGGGAAGCAGGCAGAATAGTTAGCATGCCGGGCAAAATGCTTGGCTATATTTTACGTTCTAAGTCCAATTCTGCTGAGATCAAATTTACCATTCATCCTTTCATGGTCGATAAAATACGTACCAGTTGAGCACTGGGGTTCTTGTAATCGACTTAACCACTCCTCCGAAATTGCTGTCGTTGTGCCAAAATTTGAAACATATATGTATAGAAAAATGTGTCGCTCCAGAAGGATTTCAGTTTGGACAACTTTCATGATTGTTTCATATTTAGATGCTTTTATTAAATCCATTTGGCCAACCCTATCTATCTATCTATCTATCTATCTATCTATCTATCTATCTATCTATCTATCTATCTATCTATCTATCTATCTATCTATCTGTCTATCTATCTATCTATCTATCTATCTATCTATCTATCTATCTATCTATCTATCTATCGATCTATCTATCTATCTTTCTCCTTCTCTCTCTCCCCCTCTCTCTCTCCTCTCTCCCTCCTCTCTCTCTCTTCTCTCTCTCTCTCTCTCTCTTCTATATATATATATTATATATATATATATATAATATATATTACTTGTTTCAGTCATCGGACTGCGGCATGCTGGGGTACTGCCTTGAAGAGTTTTAGTCGAACAAATCGACCCCGTGATTTTTTTGCTTTAAGGCTGGTACTATTCTATCGGACTCTTATTGCCGAACCGCTAAGTTACGGGGACGAAACGCACTAACACTGGTTATCAAGAGTTGATTGAAAGGGGACAAACACAGACATAAAAACACTTACATATACATACATACATATATAATATATATATCTATATATATATAAAATATAATATATATATATGCATACATTACATACATACATACTACATATATATATATATAGAGATATAATATATATATGCATACATACATACATATGTAATATATATATAATATATATATATGCATTACATACATACATACATACATACATACACATGTATATATATATATATATATATATATATATATAATATATATATATATATATATATATATTATATATATATATATATATATATATATGGGGACTCATTAGACGTAAGTAATATTAGACAAAAAACGAGTTCCTGGAAGATCTCTTCTGGCATGAGGAAGCAGTCAGAAAGTTGCTACCTTGCAAACAAAGACTTTCACTCTAATGAACATAAAAACAGAGCCAAGTAATTGATTGGATCCCATAAGACTGTATCCAAATTTCTGTGGCGTCAAAATGCCCCAATTTTGATGTAACTGTGACAAAAATGAAACATTCATTTCCCTAAAATCTGAAGTGAAAAAGTTTCTAGAAAAATTCTTTTGTTTCATAATGAGGATATAATTTATTTTATTGCATTTATTTGATACTTTTTTATATTTTAATTGTATTCTCCATATCGATTCAATAAACCTTTTGAATTCAAAGAATCTGTGATTTTCTTTCTTTCAAATCAAGGGGGTAACTTCGGTGTAAAAGAATATATTTTGGGGTAATTGGATAAAAATGTTCCCCAACCCCTGCTATAGTAGAAGACACATGCCCGAAATGCCGTGGAATAGGACTGAGCCCAGAACAATGTGGTTGAATAACAAGCTTCTTACCACACAGCCACATATATATAGGGTATTCAGATGAAAATGGGTACCGCGTTATGAGTACCCTGTCTACTGTACCCTGTCTACATAGTATTTACTCTACCCTGTCTACAAAGCATTTATTCTGACCCTTCCGTACCCAAGCGTAGGAGTGGCTGTGTGGTAAGTAGCTTGCTTACGAACCACATGGTTCTGGGTTCAGTCTCACTGAGTGGAACTTTGGGCAAGTGTCTTCTACTATAGTCTCGGGTCGACAGAAGCCTTGTGAGTGGATTTGGCAGACGGAAACTGAAAGAAGCCAGTTGTATATATGTATATATATATATGTGTGTGTGTGTATATGTTTGTGTATATGTGCTTGTCCTTTCAACATCGCTTGACAACCGATACTGGTGTGTTTACGTCCCTGTAACTTAGCGGTTTGGCAAAAGAGACCGATAGAGTAAGTACTAGTCGATTTGCTCGACTAAAGGCGGTGCTCCAGCATGGCCACAGTCAAATGACTGAAACAAGTAAAAGAGTAAAAGAGTAAGCATCATCTACGTACAACCTAGTCATTTCACATTAATCTTGTACAAATTCTGTGAAATAAGTCCTCAGAAATATCCTCTCTCTCTCTCTCTCTCTCTCTCTCTCTCTCTCTCTCTCTCTCTCTCTCTCTCTCTCATCTCTCTCTCTTCATTATATCGTTCATTTCCCCTCACAGGCTGAACTTGTTATTCCTCTGACGTGTTTGATACAGTCAAAGTCATTAGTTATAGCCATAAACTAGAACATATCGCGAATCAGACCATTTCTGAAATCGTCATCAAGTCTCAATTAACGTGACACGATGACGACCTAATAAATGATCATACTCTCCACTCACTCCCCCCGCCCCATGCCCACCCCTAAAAATTATGAAATAAAACAAAGTAGTGTACACATCAAGTTATCATGAAACCCAGTCCCCAGTAACTGCAAGGACACCAATGTTAAAGACCGACTTTCAAGACCTATGCAAACATATATTATATCGTTCACATAGCAAAATCAATGAGCAATTTCTAGCAGGAAGCAAAAGTGTGTTAGATGTTATTTTACTCTCTTCACTGAAACAAGATTTTAATGGTAATCCTTTAATGTTATTATACATAATTGCATCCTCGATATAACATTTAACTTGTCAAAGCCTCATGTTATATAACGTCCACAGTATTGCGCATGATGTATTACGTATGCTTCTCTCCTCTATGCTTCGCTTAGAAGTTGCAGATAATTCTTGTTACGCGGATGACATGCGAATAGTTCTTGCTTTCTGAACTTCCGCTTAGTGAGTTTATATCTTCACAAAAAATTTCTCTGGCAGAAATGAAAAAAAAAGGCGGCGAGCTGGCAGAAACGTTAGCACGCCGGGCGAAATGCTTTGCAGTATTTCGTCTGGCGCTACGTTCTGAGTTCAAATTCCGCCGAGGTCGACTTTGCCTTTCATCCTTTCAGGGTCGATGAAATAAGTACCAGTTACGCACTGGGGTCGATATAATCGACTTAATCCGTCTGTCTGTCTGTCCTTGTTTGTCCCCTCTATGTTTAGCCCCTTGTGGGCAATAAAGAAATAAGAAATGAAAAAAAAAAGAAGTATTATTTTATTTTATATAAATTTTTATTTTTAGTAAATTTGTACGTAATTTAATAGGCGCTGCTCTCCCTGCCCCCCCCCCAAAAAAAACCATGTACCTATTTCTTTACTACCCACAAGGGGCTGAACACAGAGGGGACGAACAAGGACAAAGGGATTAAGTCGATTATATCGACCCCAGTGCGTAACTGGTACTTATTTAATCGACTGCGAAAGGATGAAAGGCAAAGTCGACCTCGGCGTAATTTGAACTCAGAACGTAGCGGCAGGCGAAATACCTATTTCTATTTCTTTACTACCCACAAGGGGCTAAACACAGAGGGGACGAACAAGGACAAACGGATTAAGTCGATTATATCGACCCCAGTGCAAAGTCGACCTCGGCGGAATTTGAACTCAGAACGTAGCGGTAGACGAAATACTGCTAAGCATTTCGCCCAGGGTGCTAACGTCTCTGCCAGTTCGCCGCCTTTCCAAAAAAACCATGTACCACAAGATGAATATGCCCGTCAGCTGAGCCAAAGGCCACATTAGGTTGACGAGTATAAGCAAGCCATCAGCCTCCCTTACTCGGCATTATCGCATTTGCTTCAGTTCAACGAACTGTTATTAGCCAAGCGAACGTTAACACGGCATCTTAGCTTTTCTTTCGTTTATGCTCACTCTATATAAACGGCAGTTTGTCTGTCTGCGTGTCTGTGTGTCTGTTAGGTTGTACCCTCACCCCGACCACGGCTTTCAACCGATTCTGATGAAACTTGACACACACATAGCCCAATGTCATAATTCAAAACTAACGCTGCGAAAATTTTGAAAAGTTCCCCCAGTTCTGAAAGAAATCGATAAATTCGACATGGGGTCGAGAATCAGAAACACAAACCACAGACTGTCTAGGGGACGCAACTCGACCTTTTTAACTCAAAAAAAATTTACCATCATTTTTTTTCCATTTTTTTGCTATTTTTTTGCTATAACTCTCTAAAAATGCTTTATAGTTATTTCCCTTACAAACCCGAGCAACGCCGGGTGATACTGCTAGTTTATGATAAAAATTTTATTTTCGAAACCAAATTCATGATTATTATAACCAGGACAGACAGATTTATAAAGAGCGAAGAGGACAATTATCCTGGGCCTCCGGTAGATATTGGAGGCCCTCTGCTACGAAGGATATGTAGCACTCAATGCAGGAAGCCCCCCCCACCACCACCACCACCTCCCAGCAATCAAGGCATGAAGAGGCTCTCTCTCAATATACAAAGGCATCTTGAGTTCTTAAACAACGTAATGAATTCTCTTTTATGATAAACGAGCAAAACGCCCCCCCCCCGTCCAATGGACGGTGCTGAGTTGTCAAACATTTAAACCAAATTTTCTCAAAACAACTTGTCCGACCGTCCCATAGGCTTCCTCTTTGAGAAACACTGATCTAACCTAAATTTGAGATACCAGCAAAAGAAGAAATAAAGATAGGCTTTTTTTCTATTCCAAAGAAAAACGATTTTATTCACTTTATCGATCGCATTCTCACCTGGAATCGATTTTTGTAATTTTTTCAAGACTTATACACGCTCTGATACCGTCGGTATCTACATATCAAATTTGAGTGCAATCGGATGGAGGATGCCCGAGATCCTAGAAGACACACACACACAGACAGAATGGATTTTATATAATAGATATCCATAGATTTTGCTACTTTAGAGACACTAATTCAAACGCGTATCAGCATGCCACAATCCACCGAGTTGATCGCTGTTGTTATTCGATGTTTAAGGTCATCGGGGTTAGTGGGTAGCGGTTGACCATAAACACGATCTTTTACATAACCCCACAAGAAAAAATCACGGTGAGGTATGGGGATCTCGCAGGCCAAGCACAAAGAGCGTCTGGGAGGACTTCTCTTATCGCATTGATGTTGGCCCCGTGCTGCAGGTGGTGGCCACACTGAAAACTTGTAAGACAGGAAATAAAAGTTGATTGTGAGTAAATACTTGTGACTTAGCTGGAGTTTTCTATTGCTTTTCCTTATTGAAATACTGCGCAATGAAATCGGTTCATTCTTTTTGAATAACCCTGTAAAATTACATCTCTCAACAGCTAAAAGCATTTGTTTGTTTTTGTTTTATTTGTTTTGTTTTTTTTTTCTAGATGGGGTTAGAATCATTGCATTTGTGTTCAAATGTTTTTCAGTTAACCGAACCTTCTTTCTTTCATATTTTTCCTATATTTTCCGTCATTCTGTCAAACACTTGAAATTACTGTCAAACACTTGACATGACATGCATAAGATCTGGTCATCAAATCTAAGTAGAGATTTCAAACTTGAAATATTCAAAGCCACAGTCGAACCAATTCTACTATATGGCTCAGAAACCTGGACGTTATCAAAGAAGCTTGAGAGGCAGTTGGATGGAACCTGCACTCGCCTCCTTATGAGAGCTCAAAATCTCTCGTGGAAGCGCCATCCAACCAAAGTACAAATATATGGGAAACTACCACCTGTGTCATCTCTTGTGATAGGTAGGAGAGTCCAGTTTGCTGGACATTGTTGTAGAGCTGAAAAAGAAGTAATTTCTACTCTTCTCCTCTGGAAGCCATCTACTCGCAATACCAGAGGGCGCACACTCTCCTACCCTGATGTAATCTCCAGGGATACAGGCATCCAGCAACAGGACCTCCGTAATGCCATGATGGACCGTGAAGTCTGGCGTAGCATGGTAAATTCCATTGTCTCGACCACGGTCGAACAATGATGATGATGAAATTACTCCATGGAAGTGGGGCAAAGCTGGTAACTGGGTCAAAATGAGTAATTCCCGATTTCTTGTTATTGTTTCCCAACCATTACACTGCAAGTATTGCATTTCCATTTTGTATCATTGCATCGTCTTTGGGAATAAAAATTGGTCAGTATAGTTGTAGTCGTTGTTGAAATTGAGAGAGTTCGAAACATAGGTAACAGGTACTTTTTCCTCAAGAAATTTTCCCTCAACTTCGACCCAATTGTAATTGAGGAAGCTAATAAAATATCTGGATAATTTTTTATGTTTAGCCATCAGTATTCTTTTCTCTGTTGGATTCTACATCAATTTTTTTCCCACACTAATATCTAATTTGATAATCTTGAAGTTTTTTAAAAATAAAGTGTCTAAATTGGGACAAAATGAATAATGACTAATTTTAATAACTACTTCTTTTTAACTGCATGGTGCATAAAGATATATGGAATAATGTCACTCCAGCAGAAGCTATAGAATATATTTTATATTGAGTTTTTAGATTTAGTCGAGCTTCGTTCATTTCATATCATGTGCTATTTTTCCATAACCCTCTGTCATTTGACCAAGATATTAAAAATTTTTGTGGCATAAGGCGGCGAGCTGGCTGAACCGTTAGCACGCCGGGCAAAATGCGTAGCTGTATTTCGTCTGCCGTTACGTTCTGAGTTCAAATTCCGCCGAGGTCGACTTTGCCTTTCATCCTTTCGGGGTCGATGTAGTCGACTTAATCCGTTTGTCTGTCCTTGTTTGTCCCCTCTATGTTTAGCCCCTTGTGGGTAATAAAGAAACAGATATTTAAAATTTTTGTTGCATTTCTGATCTTTCCGTTGTCTAAAGATGGATGTTTATGTGTATGAATCTTTTTTCAAATGTTATTCTGGAGAATTGGAGAGGCAAATTTACCTTAACATGTCTTACTCATTTTGCCCCGTCTAAATTTGTCTTTTATATGCACAAAGAGTATGGTGATAATTTTCTGAAATAGTGCTCTGAATATGTTAGTTTAAACTGCTTTTAGAGAAGGTCTTTACTTATAGTTTTGGCAAGGTATTGAACGTTTGTAAAAGATATATTTTCTTCAAATTCAAAAATGCAGTAAATATTACTCATTGTGCCCCAGCTACTACTACTGGAAACTGGAAGAGCAAACTTTCGGAATAGCTGTTTGAATTGCCCTATTTTTGTCGGGATTTTCCTTTTTCTTTTCATTGAAAATTGCATCTATAAAGCGACCTTTTAAATGGGTTTTGAAATTTAGATTTGCTAATTTTCTAAGATTTTTATTCTTGTGTACAAGGGGCCCACCGAACTTGAAATGCACCAGTCGCCCCTTCTGGCTTAAATCCGGTCCTGATCATAATATTTCTACGAGAACATACCTTCCACCTTACAACTTTTTGATTAATGAACAATATTAGGAACGAATTAACTTGTGCAGTAGTCGAGAACTTTGTGTAATTTAAGTGTTACAGGTAGTTACTCTGAGAGACTACTTCTTTGTAACTGGACTTGTGAATCCCGGATTGGATTACGTAGTGAAATGTAGGTCCATAAAGTTTAGTCAAGAGCAGGGGTTACCAAGCTTTCTTTTACGGTGGGCCAGGTAACTGAGAAAATGCCGAGCGCGGGTTGCGTAACCATTTTGTTCAATACAATACAGAGAATACACAAAAAATAGAGATAACCATATTTATTTACCAAAAGATCTTCAAAGAAGGCGACTTTAGTAAAAGATAGTTATATCACATCCAGTGCGCACATATCCGAATATCACAAGCTAAACAGCAAAAAAGGTTAGTGAGATTTGTAAAACTGGTGTTTAGCTTTTAAGATATCATCAATATTTGCTTTGGAGTTGCTGCATCCAACCAAGAGAATTGCTTTCAAATGTTCATCAGTCAACATCGTTCGATGTGCTGACTATACATACTTCATCTTCGAAAATGTTTACTCACAGACATAAGTTGTTCCAAACACTGATGCCATACCAGAGGCAAATGAACTCTCATTGCAGGTACTTTCACAAAAGGTATAGTACGGCGGCGGGCCGTAGTTTGGTGACCCCTGGACCATGGGATTGCTAACGATACTTCTTGAAGAAAGGAATTGAAGTTTAGAAAACTGTTATTCCTTTTGGCGAAAAAGTGGTTTGGAAAAATCTACATAGCTTGGATTCTGATAAAGTGTTGTGTTGTTATTTGTATGTAATTAATTTGCATGCATTACGTACGAGCAATGGGGATGGTATTATTTCTGTAGGAGGAACAACTGCACTTGTAGAAACATGTGATATAAATGGAGGGTAAGAACTGGGTTGATAAACAGGTCTCGTGCACTGTTAGTAAACAGCCGAAGCAGAGGAAAACTGAGGTAGTTATGGCAAGAAGTGATGGGGCGGGTGGGTTAGATGTCTGGATGATATAGGCAGTGGGTCTCCGAGACTAAAACTATAGCAGAGTCGAGAATAATGACAAAATATTGTATTTCACAGCTATACATCCCATGACAACATGGAAAAAAAATAAATAAAGCAGGTTTAAAACGACGACGACGATGATTGTAATGATGACGATAGCTATGGTGGTTTTGGTGGTGGTGGTGGTGGTGGTGGTGGTGTGGTGGTGGTGGTGATGGTGTCGGCGTCTTGTGGGGAGGTGATGACGATAATGACGGTTTTATATCAGCTTTACAAAATTACACAATATTTTCAACGGTATCTATTTCATATGGGCTATATAAAGACATCAGTATCTAAGTAAAACAGAAAAAGAGATAGATGGATAAATTAGATAGTGAGATAGATAGATAAAGAGAGAGAGAGAGAGAGAGAAGAGAGAGAGAGAGAGAGAGAGAGCGTGTGACAGAGTGTGGGTAAAAAGGAAAGCATGTACATGTGTGTGTGCGTATATGTATGTATGTTTGTATGTGTGTGTGTGTGTGTGTGTGTATGTGAGTGTGTGCGTATATATATATATATATATATATATATATATATATATATATATAATATATATATATATATATATATAATATATATATTATATATATATATACATATTTACATATATACCCACACATACACACACACACACATAATTGTATCAAGGCCCAATAATCCTTGAAGGGATGCTAGCATGTGACTCCCTTTTGGAAAAAATTTTCCCTGATGAAATATCCAATTAACCAGTTTCAATACGAAAATTTAAATTAAATTAATTTGATTTAATCTGATTTAATTTCTGTAATTGAACTAATTGGATACGGAAACGGCTGTAGGGCTGGAATTCCATTATATAGATTTGAATATCTTTAAATAAACTGATGTCTGTATGTCAATTTCTCTATTTTCTTCCTTTACTCATTCATGTATTTATATATATATATATATTTAAAGGGCTAAAAAAACCATTATGTGGTTAGCCATATGCTAGAAGTAGATCACCTGCGATCAAACTACAAAGAAAAGAATGTTCTCTAGAGAAAAATTCAGCGGTCACCAGAACAATATGCGGGCAAAACTGATGAAAATTATATAAAAAACAAGAATTAATCGCAGACCTAGGTTTCGCCTATTAACGAATAAATCACTTACGTAATCGTAATCGTCCGTAGGGCTCGTCAGTATGATCGTTCCACAGGTAATATAATTTGTAAAACTAACTACCTGTTTTCCGTATAAAAACAGACACGTGCTTAGTTTCCCCGATTACATTGGGGTTAATTTCAAATGTCTGAGTTCTGGCGCGCTAAAATTCCAGAAACAAAATCTGCAGTAAATAATTTACTGCAGTTAATGCTGCCTATTAGAGAACATATTTATTTTAACATTTAAATAATGAGGGAGATAAATTGAATATTGATTTAATTAATATCAATTTAAAACCACTAGCCTAGCATACAAAAATCTGAAGAATCAGAGAAAATTCTAATACATGTGTATATTTAAAGGGCTAAAAAACCACTATGTGGTTAGCCATATGTGGTTAGCCTATATATATATATAAGGCACAGAAAGTGTGTCACTAGCCAGCTGGAGGAGGTGTCCTCCTGGGGCTACAAGATACAGTATCATCAGGGTTAGCCACATTTGAGTGGCAAATATACTTCACGATGTCGTGCAGCTACTGTTTATACCTCGCTCAGAGATTTATTTTATATATATATATATATATATAATACAATGGGACAAGAACGCAAAACATCCGGACAACTAGGTGATACAAAAAGGGACAACAAAACATCTAGATAGACGATACAAAAAAGCAAGTACGGGTCATTCGATGCCTTTTATCCTCAGTCAAGAACCGGATCATCCTCGCAATTTCGGCTGATTAATCTTATATATATATGTATGTATATGTATATATACATAGGCGCAGGAGTGGCTGTGATGTAGGTAGCTTGCTAACCAACCACATGGTTCCGGGTTCAGTCTCACTGCGTGGCATCTTGGGCAAATGTCTTCTGCTATAGCCCCGGGCCGACCAATGCCTTGTGAGTGGATTTGGTAGACGGAAACTGAAAGAAGCCTGTCGTATATATGTATATGTATGTATGTGTGTGTCTGTGTTTGTCCCCCTAGCATTGCTTGATAACCGATGCTGGTGTGTTTACGTCCCCGTTACTTAGCGGTTCGGCAAAAGAGACCAATATAATAAGTACTAGGCTTACAAAAGAATAAGTCCCGGGGTCGAGTTGCTCGATTAAAGGCGGTGCTCCAGCATGGCCGCAGTCAAATGACTGAAACAAGTAAAAGATATATATATATATATAATATTATTATATTTATATATATATATATATATTATATATATTGCGTGTGAGTGTATGTGTGTGGAGTGTGTGTATGTGTGTGTGCGTGTGTGAATGTGTGTTGAATGTGTGTGTGTGTGTGTGTGTGTGTGTGAAAGTGTGTGTGTGTGTGCAACAGTAGTAAAATTGGATGTTATCTGACATCCCAATGACGCCAGTCAATGTCACCAGGTGCAGAGCGAGCATTTCGAACCCCCTTACCCCTCATTGCTGTGATTTATTGAACTCATTCTGTCACTGTTTGGTCGAGAAGGCGGTGAGCTGGCAGAAATGTTAGCACGCCGGGCGAAATGCTTAGCGGTATTTCGTCTCTGTTACGTTGTGAGTTCAAATTCCGCTGAGGTCGACTTTGCCTTTCATCCTTTCGGGGTCGATGAATTAAGTACCAGTTACGCACTGGGGTCGATGTAATCGACTTAATACCTATGTCTGTCCTTGTTTGTCCCCTCTGTGTTTAGCCCCTTGTGGGTAATAAAGAAATAGGTATGTATGGAATTAAGCGGGTGGAGGTGGAGGCTGATGATCTATGATCTGTAGGATGGGCCTAAATATGAATAATAGATTGTAGGATTGGTTTAACAGTTGGATGAGGTCCACATGAAGTGCATAATGGATTGTTGTGGTTTAGCTATAGTATGATATTAATCAAGCCAAAGGTCTGACAACCATGACCATCTCGCTTTTCCCTTTCGGGCATAGTGTATAGAGGACATTTTTTAGCCAATGTTTATTTATTGCTTACTTTTTGTTCTTTTTTATTTTATTTTATTTGTTACAAATGGTACAGCAGAGCTTGATTTGAGGGAGATCGGGTTGTTGTTTCTAAAAACTCGAACAACCGCTTAGAAACTGCCCTCGATCTAGTGGCTGTACCAGAGTGCGTGTTTGCGTTGTTGTTGTTGTTGCTGTTGTTGTTCTTATCGCTGTTATTGTCTTCTTCTTCTTCTTCTTCTTCTTCTTCTTCTTCTTCTTCTTCTTCTTCTTCTTCCAATCAGGACCCACACCATTAGCCACAAAGAATAATCTCTAATTCGAGCCTACTCTAAGCTACTAACAATGCGTGTGGCAACTTGAAGATCCACCCACCACACGCGATAGACTGGCGGTTGCACGGGCGCGAAAGCTACGTTGTTATTTTCATTCCGTAAACGGTGGCTTTTAACGGGTGGAGAGCTGAACCATCCTAGGGTACAGAGGATTCGCAATCTAGACTAGGGTCTGAAAGTTTACTTCACCATAGTTGGGTTACACCATGGTTCCTCTGCTTTGTGGAAGAAGTAGGAAGAAAGAGTGAGAGAAAGTTGTGGTGAAAGAGTACAGCGGGGTTCACCCCACCCTCCACCGCCGGAACGTCGTGGAGCTTAGGTGTTTTTGCTCAATAAACACTCACAATGCCCGGTCTGGGAATCGAAACCGCGTTCTTACGACCGCGAGTCCGCTGCCCTAACCACTGGGCCATTGCGTCTCCACGCTGTTGTTGTTGTGTTTGTTGTTGATGATGATGATGATGATGATGAGGCGGTCCAACTTGCCTTTGATCTCTCCGAGATTAATAAAATAAAATGCTAGTTAAATACTAGCGTCGATGGTATTAACTAATCCACTCATGAGGTATAGCCAGGTTCTAAAGTTCTAAAGTTAGCGGGAGCGAGCGCATAAGGAAGGGCTCTGCTCTGACACATATCAGACAATTTCTCTTATATCATGCAAAATATTTCATTAATTATAATATACTAGCAGTATCGCCCGGTGTTGCTCGGGTTTGTGGAAGAAATAACTATATAAACATTTTTAGTGAGTTATAGCAAAAAAAATAGCAAAAAAATGCATTAAAAATGGATAAAAATGATGGTAATTTTTGGTGTCTTCAGCCATGAAGTCGTTGTTCTAAAAGAACGCTGGTCTCCTTGACAATGCTTTACGACGTTGATTTCCTTACACTCCCTTCCCCACAGCTTCACGAGGGAGGGAAGAAGGGGAGAAGCAACACAAGTGCAGGTGTGACCATGGACGCCAACTCCGCCGCCATCGACACACGAAAAAATATGCTTAAAATGGAATAAAAATGATGTTAAATTATTTTTAAAATCGTAGACTATCGTAGACGCGCGCTAATACCCAAACGGGCTCGATATGAATCGCGACTATAAGATACCCGAATTTGGTTAAACTGCACCACACAAGCAAATGTGGGAGTAGTTAGGAATCTAAATCGAAGGGGACAGACACTCACACAACTTCACTTTTATATATATAGATATAATTGTATTCTACATTCATTAATTTCATGTTTCAGCTACAACGTCATTATGTATGAAACTTACAACTACTAATATATATAGAACGAAAGAGTTAACAAAAAATATTGTTGAAAAGGCGCGAATTTCGAAAGATGTAATTCATGGATAGCAATCGCTCCCCTTGCCCCCTCCCCATTAGCTACACAATTGATCCACTCCCTTCATAATTACTGGCCTTGTGCATCAATCAGACACCATTAATAAAGAAAGAGGTAAGGCGATGAAAAGGCGGCGAGCTGGCAGAAACGTTTGCACGTCGGGCGAAATGCGTAGCCGTATTTCGCCTGCAGTTACGTTCTGGGATCAAATTCCACCGAGGTCGACTTTGCTTTTCATCCTTTCGGGGTCGATAAATTAAGTACCAGTTACGCACTGGGGTCGATGTAATCGATTTAATCCTTTTGTCTGTCCTTGTTTGTCTCCTCTGTGTTTATCCCCTTCTGGGTAGTAAAGAAATAGATATTTCGTCTGTCTTTTACGTTCTGGGTTCAAATTCCGCCAAGATCGACTTTGCCTTTTATCCTTTTGTGGTCGATTAAATAAGTACCAGTTACGCACTGGGGTCGATATAGTCGACTTAATCCGTTTGTCTGTCCTTGTTTGTCCCCTCTGTGTGTAGCCCCTTGTGAGTAGTAAAGAAATAGGTAGGGCGATGGAGTGACAGAATCGTTAAGCGCATCGAAAAAAATGCCTTGAGGTATTTCTTCTGACTTTTTCTGTACATTTTACGTTCAAATCCTGCCGAAGTCGAATTTGCCTTTTATTTTTTCGGGTGTCAATAGAAAAAGTACCAGTCAAATACTGGAGTCGATTTAATCGGGTTGCCCTACCCACTTAAAAAGTTCTGGCCTTGTGACTAAATTAAAAATAATTACTTAAGGTGGCAGAAATATTAATTTTGAAAAATAAAAGCAAAAAAATTGACCTGCCGTATTTCTTCCGGTTCTTCAAATGCTGCCGAAGTCGATTTTTCCGTTTATCTTTTCGGGGTCGATAAAATAAAGTACCAGACAAGTACGTGGATCGATGGCAGAAATATTAGAATGTCAGGGGTGGGGTGCGTTATTTGTTGTAGCTTTTTATATTCCGAGTTCAAATCCGAAGTCAAGTTTACCTTTTATGCTTTCGGGATCGATAAAATAAGGTATCGCACAAGTACTTGGGTGGATGGTAGAAGTGTTCGAATGTCAGGAGGAGAAATGCGTTATATGTTGTAGCTTTTTATATTCCGAGTTCAAATCCGAAGTCAAGTTTAGCTTTTATTCTTTCCGGGATCGATAAAATGAAGTATTAGTTAAATACTGGAGTCGATGATACCCGTATTTGACTGAAACGTTATCAAGAAACCTTCCCCTTAAAATTAGTGAGCTTGTACCGAAATCAAACATTTTTAATAAAGAGAAGGTTGTAAAAAAATTTCCCTAATAATTTGCTGGATCTGAGGATTGTATTTGAAGTGTTTAAGAGGCTGTAAAGTTGTAAGTTGTGTTAAAACAAAAAAAAAGAAAGAAAAAAACGATGCAAACGGTTAGATGAAGCTACGATATACCTATAACCCTCTCTATACCCCCATCACAGAATATTTGCAGGAAGGTCACGTTTTTCGTAACGCGAGGGATATTTGTACGTACTCAGCTGTATCTTAACTTACCTGCCTGATTAAGATTTTGAGAGATTTTCTTCATTGGCAATCCGATGTTTGTTGCAAATGATTCAGTGAACAACAAAGGTGGTAACGGTGGTGAGGGTGGCGGTGATGGTGGCGGTGGCGGTGGCGGTGGCGGTGGTGGCGGTGGTGGCGGTGGTGGAGTTGGTGATGATGGTGATGGTGGTGGTGGTGATGGTGGTGGTGGTGGTGTGGTGGCGGCGGTGGCGGCGGTGGTGGCGTGGTGGTGGTGGTGGTGGTGGCGGCGGTGGTGGTGGCGGTGGTGGGTGTGTGGTGGTGGTGGCGGTGGTGGCGGTGGTGGAGTTGGTGATGATGGTGGTGGTGGTGGTGTGGTGGCGGCGGTGGCGGCGGTGGTGGCGGTGGTGGTGGTGGTGGTGGTGGCGGCGGTGGTGGGGCGGTGGTGGTGGTGTGGTGGTGGTGGTGGTGGTGGTGGGTTGTGGTGGTGTGGTGATGGTGGTGATGGTGGTGGTGGTGGTGGTGGTGGCGGCGGTGGTGGCGGTGGTGTGGTGGTGGTGGTGGTGGTGGTGGCGGTGGTGGTGGCGGTTGGTGTGGTGGTGGTGGTGGCGGTGGTGGTGGTGGTGGTGTGGTGGTGGCGGTGGCGGTGGTGGAGTAGTGTTGCTTTCTCGTTGTTGTCAACAATCTACAAGTATAACTCAAAACAGTTCTGACGTCATTGATATCAGTAACTGGGTGGTTACGGTGATGGGTGCGGGTGGTGGCGGTGGGGGTTACTGGGGTGGGGTGCGGGTGGCGGTGCGGGTAATGTAGCCGCTATTTGTTGCGGCTGCTGTCTTTGTCGCTGCTGTTGTTGTTGTTACTATTATAGTTGCTGTTGTTGTTGTTGTTGCAGTTGATGTTGTTTCCGATATTGTTGTTGCTGTTGCTGCTGATGTTGCTGTTGTTATTGTTGCTGTTGCTGTTGCTGCTGTCTTTATTGTTGTTTTTGTTGTTGTTGCTGCTATTGCTGCTGATGTCGCTGTTGTTATTGTTGCTGTTGCTGCTGCTGCTGTCTTTATTGGTGTTGTTGTTTTTGTTGTTGTTGCTGCTATTGTTGCTGTTGTTATTGTTGTTGTTGCTGCTGCTGATGCTGCTGCTGTTGTAGCTATCGCTGCTGTTGTTGTTGATATTGTTGTTGTTGTTACTGCTGTTCTGGTTTCTGCTGCTATTGCGCCCTTACTTTTGCTGTAGTTGTCGTTTGGTCCCAGATCTACCCCGATCGAGCAGAAACCTATGCTTAAAGCATACCCGTTGCCAAGGGGTGCTCTAGACGGCACCCTCAGATTGAGAAAATGCAGTTCACAAAAACCTTCCCGCAATACAAATCAATAACCATCCAGAATACTTTGAAGCTCTCCTAGGCACCAAATTCGGGCTATGGGCCTGGATCACAGGCGTTCAAATTGTCATCTCTTCATTTTTTTCCTGTTGGTTCCGTGGGTGCATTCAATATAATTATGTGCTCATAATGATCCTGGTTACATAAGACAGGGTTGTTACCGCGCCGGGCAAAACGCTTAGCGAAATTTCATCCATTTTTTACAATCTGAGTTCAAATGCCACCAACTTTGTCTTCCATCTTTTCGGACTCGATAAAACAAGTACCGGTTGAGTACCAAGGGGTCGACGTAATCGACTTACTCCCACCCCTGAAATTACTGGCCTTGTGTCAAAATCTGAAACTTATATAATCCTGGTGACAGATATCATTTTCTCTTTTTAAAGCGATAGAGTGAAATTTGAAAGGTTGCTTTTTCTTGTTCACTCGATGTGGTTGTCTAGTCTCGGGACAGTCCTAACCCAACAAATCTATGGTCGAAAACGCTTCAACCGTGACCATTCCATCTTTTCTAAACAAAAGTTCATTCAAAATTGTATAATCCACAAGGTTCACGGTACAGTATGATTTGGTGACAATTTCTAACATGTTGAGAGACTAAGTATAGGTTTCTGCTTTTGCTAGTAGATCTGCTGTTGTTGCTTCTTGTTTATCTCCAATCAGCCCCGAAGGAAAAAAGTTATTTTCAAAGGTCCTCCGTTCATGAGTGTCCCCTCATTTTGTTTTTATCCAGGCACGATTAAAGTAAACTGAAATCTTTTCAATGCCAGTTCAATGTTATAAGGTCCCGAACAAACATGTTGAACTCCTTTCCGAGCTACCATATTTGGCGATGTCTAAGACGTTCTGTTTAAAAGATAGAGAGAGAAAAGTAAAGAAAAGAAAAGAAAAGAAAGAAAGAAAGAAAGAAAGAAAGAAAGAAAGAGAGAAAGAAAAAAAGAGAAATGAAAGAAAGGAAGAGAAAGGGGAGGAAAGAAAGGGAAGAAAAGAAAGAAGTCTGAAAAATCTTCTCTGTGTCTTATCTGTGAAGTTGCGATATCCCATAAGTTAATGAATTGGCCATAGGCCTCTAGCAAGCTAATGATAACCCCTATCTAACCTAAATCTTGAATGAAAATGTTATTGTTTAATTAAACATAACATTATCAGTGACACCAGAGTTTCTGAGATACACTCGATCGCTCTCTTTCTGGACCACTACGAGGTCTGCGTCACTTTCACTTTGAATGGCTTTGCAGTGTTGTTTGGGAAAGGCACAGACCTAAAAAGTATGATTTTCCTGGGTCAGACTGGTCGGTTGGCAATCCTATAGGTAAGCAAACTGTTTATGAGTCACCGAGGACTGGAAATCCGGATATCTTCACTCTTTTAGAATCTTTCACGTGTGGCGAGCTGGCAGAAACGTTAGCACGCCGGGTGAAATGCTTAGCGGTATTTCGTCTGCCGCTACGTTCTGAGTTCAAATTCTGCCGAGGTCGACTTTGCCTTTCGTCCTTTCGGGGTCGATTAAATAAGTACCAGTTACGCACTGGGGCCGATATAATCGACTTAATCCGTTTGTCTGTCCTTGTTTGTTCCCTCTGTGTTTAGCCCCTTGTGGGTAATAAAGAAATAAGTATTTCCTCTGTCTGTACGTTCTGAGTTCAAATTCCGCCGAGGTTGACTTTGCCTTTCGTCCTTTCGGGGTCGATTAAATAAGTACCAGTTACTCACTGGGGTCCGTGTAATCGACTTAATCCATTTGTCTGTCCTTGTTTGTCCCCTCTATGTTTAGCCCCCTGTGGGCAATAAAGAAATAAGAATGTTTCACATGTGGGTGGCAGTAAGAGTATTAATAAAGGGACAGACAAATTGTTATATTTTATAAAACTAAGATGGATGACAAAAATTTCCCCTTTTTTTTTTTTTAATTGGCGAATGAGGTTTGATATTTATCGGCTTAAGAACCACTGGTCTGGAGATTTTCCTAGGAACATTTCGAGCAATGGTTGCTATTGGTAACTAGAACGGCATTTTATACGTACGCAAAGTCCGTGTTGGAGTAGCCAATAGGAGAGTAGTGTAAACGCCTAAGGAACCTACTAAGTTCAACTTCCGAGTAGAGTTCACATAAATTCCTCCAGCATGCAAATGTAAACTTGGACAAACTGCAGCGAGTAATTCAGAATATATATATATATATATATATATATATATATATATATATATATATATATATATATATATATATATATAGACAGAGCTTTCATTGTTAACCGATAGGAATAATGTAGGCCGTCCATAGTTCTTGGCTCTACACTTCACAAATAGATGAAATGTGCAGTCAACTTAAATAAAACTAAAAAGAAAAACAGTGTCCTGGGCATTAGAAGGGTGTGATGTTCATGTTAAGGCGATGTTTTGAAAAGCAGGAGTGCTGTTACATGGGTAAGGGTAATATAGGTGCAGCGTGACAACAAAGCTGCACTTCGATTATGATGAACCGCAGTGGACGCAGATTCTAAGCAGATGTGTGCAGCTTCTCAGTAAAGCTGGAGATGGTGGATTTCGATACCTACTCGGGTCTTCCCGTTTCTTAATCAAAAGTGCAGAGTACTGTGAGAAACTAACTTCATCCGATGAATTAGCCAACAAATTAGGTGAATGTAGGATGATCAAGTCGCTGGGATTATATTATCTACTCTAAATACCTGACCTGTTTGTAACTGTGTTGTCAGCTGTCTATTGCAACTAGCAGTAGACATTTCAGATGGCGTGAGTAACGGAGTGGTGACGTTTGCCGAGGAAGGACCCAACCAATTGAGATATAATAGATAATTTCAGATCCATAGTTCTGCCCAATACAGATTTAATGATTTTGACAAAGTTGCTTGACAAGAATTGAATGTTGTCATGCGCAGTTTTGACGAAAATGCATGAGCAGGTACAACCTCTGGAAGATCTATCCATTACAACCTCCTCGATACATCACTGACCGAGTTAGCACTAGATTTGGCTTTAATGAAAAAGGGCCCTGGTCAATTTAGGTCAGTCAAAAGCGTACAAGATCAACCATTATTTCCTGATGAGTGTCCTAATATCTGCCGGTTGTGGTCCCATTGTTACAATGTATAGCGTGTGGCAGCGTTAGTTCAGTGGTCAAAATAAAAGCTATCAAACGAAACCGTTTTGCATTGCGCAGCCTGTCCACCAAGGATAACTCATTTCATCTGTGAGTCTTGGTGCAGGAGCTTTGGCTGCGGAGTCTGGGGACATTGAGGATATTCTGCTTGAACTAAGATACAAGAGATCTGTGTCTACACCATCACAGTGTCGCATTCATCAAAAATTGAGGTGGTCGACACCGTTCTAGAGTACTGAGAGGAAGTGGGAACACATATTAACTACAGCAAGTCGGTGACTTGCATCTCACTACCTAAAGAATATGCCCCCACGGGATTCCTACTTATGGTGCTGGACCAAAGATCTGGTTGAAGTGTTTGAAGGCCTGGCTCGGATCACAGCTTCAGTTGGATAAAAACTGGAAAGCGGTCGTGAGCAAGGTGGCTAGTTTCTCTCAGAAACTGGCTTTGAGGAAGCTATCCTTAAAAGGCCGGGCGAGAGTATCTAATGTCTATAATCACTTCGGTATACACTGCCACCTAACCATCGTGAATTGTCAGAGAAAACCCTGACCATATTGAAGAGTATGCTCTTTAACTTTTTATGGAAGAGGCAGATTCCGCTGGTCAGGAGGTTGACGTGCTGCCAACGCCCAACAACAAAGAGCTTTCAGAATGCCATGGACAATGATGTAAAGACACGCATTCGAGACTGAAGCATCTACAAAGATTTCTTGACAACGAAGACGATAGCAGGAATGATCACTGTTTGTGCGTTTAACTTGCTTGCAGTTCGTCTCTTCGATTACACTATTATCCTATGTGCAAACTACTGTGAAAAAACCTGGGTCAAGCGCAGATAGAGGTTGGGCCTATCACATCTGGAAGATTGTTAGGCGCTCACAGTACTTTACCTGCTGGACCATATAGTCAATGCAAAGTCAACTCTCACGTTTTATGGAGAGTAGGTAATGAATAAAGCGATGATGGGTCGGCAGCAATACAGAAGGATTTTCAAGTTGAGCATTATGAACAATCACCAAAAGTAATAAATGCATCCGGGCATTCATTATTTCCCCCGCCTTAGCGAAGGCGGAGGTATTGTTTTCAGTCGTGTTTGTTTGTTTGTTTGTCCATGGACAAGATATCTCAAGAACCGCTGGATGGATTCGGATGAAACTTTCAGGGATGTTTGTCCTCGTGACTGGCACGAACTGATTAGATTTTGGGATCGATCCAGTACTGGACAAGGATTCTGGATTATTTGTTATATTTACTTTATCTTATACTAGCAGTATCGCCCGGCGTTGCTCGGGTTTGTAAGGGAAATAACTATATAAGCATTTTTAGAGATGTAAAGTATAATAGCCATCTCAATATGGCTAACCACAAAGGGGGGTGTTACTGTAGCTTTTTACGTTCTGAAATTTAATAATACATTTTTAGAGAGATACTTCCCTTATATTAACCGAGCGAAAATGCATTAAAAATACGGAAAAATTATGGTAAATTTTTTTTTAAATCGTAGACTCGATATGAATCACGACTATAAGATACCCGGTTTTGGTTAAACTGCACCACAAAATGTGGGGGTAGTTAGGAATCTAAATCGTAGGAGACAGACACTCACACAACTTGACTTTTATATATAAAGATGAAGTATTAAGATCTTACGTTGACTTTCAATTCTTTCTCTGATTATTTCCCTTGAAAGCATGCTCATGGGTTCCACGTAACTTATGGCAGCGTTGCTGTTTCCAGAGTTTTATTTTCATTCCTCTATTATTAATTTTACTCGCGTCTTTATCACAGTACAAATCGATGGATAAAGAAATCAAACTATACTCTTTACTCTTTTACTCTTTTACTTGTTTCAGTCATTTGACTGCGGCCATGCTGGAGCACCGCCTTTTAGTCGAGCAAATCGACCCCGGGACTTATTCTTTGTAAGCCCAGTACTTATTCTATCAGTCTCTTTTGCTGAACCGCTAAGTAACGGGGACGTAAACACACCAGCATCAGTTGTCAAGCAATGCTAGGGGGACAAACACAGACACACAAACACACACACACACACACACACACACACACACACACACACACATATATATATATATACATATATACGACAGGCTTCTTTCAGTTTCCGTCTACCAAATCCACTCACAAGGCATTGGTCGGCCCGGGGCTATAGCAGAAGACACTTGCCCAAGATGCCACGCAATGGGACTGAACCCGGAACCATGTGGTTGGTTAGCAAGCTACTTACCACACAGCCACTCCTGCGCCTTAAATTTCATTTATCCTCGACAATTTTTAGTTTTACCGATTTTGAATATATCGCTCCAGTTTAAAACCTCTTACCTACTCGACAATTGCATTTCAAGCTCTGCTTTGAAGGAAGCTTTACTTCTTGGACTCACGTTTTTGTGCTCAGCGATGTTGTTAAACCTCCGTTAACAGCACCGTATGCAGGTCCTTTCCGTTTTCTTTCACGCACGGATAAATTTTTCACTATAGAACTTAATGGTTGTAAAGACACTATATCAGTGGATAGACTAAAAAAGGCCTTCATAGTGAAAACTGTCCTCGTTCCCGCTGCAGACGACACACGCACAGCATCACAAACACGGCCCGCACACCCACCTTCACATTCCATGACTACCATTGAGATCGATCAGGTACCGGACAATGATTCTGGATTATTTTTCTGCTTTCTTTTTACTTAATTTTTGAGAGCGGTCGAATTCCTTTTTAGTCTTCTCGTTTGTGAGAGCAGTCGTTTAAAAATAATCTCCAGCTAATCGTTGAGAGTACATTGGTGTTACCTTGGAGAAGGTTTGCACTCTCTGGGTGCTCTTGTTATTATTGTTATTATTAAGAAGGTGGCAGAATCGTTACTACGTAAGGCAAAAATGCTCAGTGGCATTTCTTCCGACTTTACGTTCTGAGTTCAAATACCTATTTCTTTACTACCTACAAGGGGCTAAACATAGAGGGGACTAACAAGGACAGACAAATGGATTAAGTCAATTATATCGACCGCAGTGCGTAACTGGTACTTAATTTATCGACCCCGAAAGGATGAAAGACAAAGTCGACCTCGGCGGAATTTGAACTCAGAACGTAACGGCAGACGAAATACCGCTAAGCATTTCGTCCGGCGTGCTAACGTTTTTGCCAGCTCGCCGCCTTATTCTGAGTTCAAATACCGTCGGGGCTGACTTTGCCTTTAATCCTTTTGGGATCGATAAAAAAAGTACCAGTTGAACACTGGATCGATGTAATCAACTAACCCCTTCTCCCAAAATTGTGGGGCTTATGCCAAAATTTGAAGTCATTATTCTTTTGTTATTAATTTTAATTTTAATTTTAAATGGTATTATTGTAAGAATTAAACTAGATAACGAGGAGCGGATTACTGATCGATCGTGGAGGCGCAATGGCCCAGTGGTTAGGGCAGCGGACTCGCGGTCATAGGATCGCGGTTTCGATTCCCAGACCGGGCGTTGTGAGAGTTTATTGAGCGAAAAACACCTAAAAGCTCCACGAGGCTCCGGCAGGGGATGGTGGTGATCCCTGCTGTACTCTTTCACCACAACTTTCTCTCACTCTTTCTTCCTGTTACTGTTGTACCTTGTATTTCAAAGGGCCGGCCTTGTCACTCTCTGTGTCACGCTGAATATCCCCGAGAACTACGTTAAGGGTATACGTGTCTGTGGAGTGCTCAGCCACTTACACGTTAATTTCACGAGCAGGCTATTCCGTTGATTCGGATCAACCGGAACCCTCGTCCTCGTAACCGACGAAGTGCTTCCACTGATCGATCATTCATATGCATCCAACTCTTGAAAATTGAAGAGTAACCTTTCCTCCACACTGACACTTGTAACTATCTATTTATGTCATAGCGTACCTCTGTTATCTTATATTTAAATAGGAAACATTTTTTTTATCTTTGAAAAGACCTTGAAATTATTATGATAATGTGGAATAACGCTAATATCTATTGCCATTCATTCGTAGAATTGCTAACGCTTAGGACCATTGTTACGACATGCCGCAGAGATCAATAGTCACTGCATATGTGTTTTAAAACCCGGCTATAATTACTGGTTGCTGCTGTGTTGGGTCTGACTCCACTTTTATCGTTGACTGTGTTTTGTATAGCTTCAATATTGCTTTTTAATGCTAAATGTTGAATCCTCTTACACTCAATAATATAGCTACAAGAGGAAGAAGATCAAGCTCTACTATCTATATACTATGATTTATAACTCCATGGTGGCTAAAAGCCCAGAGGAATATTTAATACTAATACTGAGAGCTTTGATAATTAATCTACGAAATTCTTACATTCTCGAGATTTCCTGTAATTCACACCGCCTCATGGTCCCACCAGACAAAATGGAAAAGGCGTTGCCCCGGAGAATATCGAAGGCGATGCGCTGGAACAACCACTCACGGGGCTCGCACTTCCGTTATGAACTCAACAAAAAGACATGGTGAAGAAACAGTAGAACGTATTTAAAGGCCACCAGGCATGTCTATGTGATAAGAAGTTTGCGTCCCGACTACACTGTTCCGGGTTCAGTCCCACAGTGTGGCACCTTGAGTAAATATCTTCAACCACGACTCCGGGCCGACCAAAGATCTGCAAGTGAATTTGCAGACAGAAACCGAAAGAAGCCCGCTGTATATATATATATATATATATATATATATAGTGAGAGAGAGAGAGAGAGAGAGAGAGAGAGATAGATAGATAGATAGATAGATAGATAGATAGATAGATAGATAGATAGATACTCATTGTCTTCGGCGCTTGACATTTTTATAGAGAACCCATTTCTCGTCACCAGTTATAATTCAATCCAAAAAAGGTTCATTCGTGAGACATGACAGCAAAGAAGCGCACACATTCACTTTCTGTGAGGAACCCATTGACCCAATTTGGTGACTCTTCCGATGGCATGCAGGTGTCGATGAATGGTTGAATGACCAAATCCAAGCTTCTCTGCTAGTTCCTCAATAGTTACAATAAGATTTTGTTCCACCAGGTTTTTCAGGATGTCGTCGTCGAGCTCTACAGATCTTCCAGGATGAGACTCACCTTCTAGTCAGTAGTTTCCGGCTCGGAATTTCTGGGACCACCGTTGACACTGGCTTACGCTTATTGTCCGATCCCCATATACTGCATTAATATTCCTCGCACTTTCCGCTGCGTTGTTGCCTTTATTGAACTCACAAAGCAAAATATGCCGAATATGCTCCTTTGTCACGGCAGAATCGTTAGCACACCGGGCGAAATGCTTAGCGGTATTTCGTCTGTCGCAACGTTCTGAGTTCAAATTCCGCCGAGGTCGACTTTGCCTTTCATCCTTTCGGGGTCGATTAAATAAGTACCAGTTACGCACTGGGGTCGATATAATCGACTTAATCCGTTTGTCTGTCCTTGTTTGTCCCCTCTATGTTTAGCCCCTTATGGGTAGTAAAGAAATATATTATAGCTTTGAAAAAAATAACTGTTAAAATCGAACTGCACTCTTCAAAACTTGCACTAAGAATAAGCAAAGATAAAGTTACTACCAGCTTTTATAGCAAGTAGATGCAGGTGGTTTATCCCGACCCCTCCTACTTTTAGTTCATGCAGCTGAAAAAACCGCATTATTTATGGGATGACCCAATATATATATATATAACAATCCCAATAGAAATCATAGGCAAGGCCTATAAGAGTGGTATTCAGCCAGCATATTGGCCTGGAATCCGGACAACTAAAACAGGTATATGAATATCTCCTTGTTATAAAACTCTCTCACAACCATTAGAATTTTGAAAAGAACTCTTCCAGTAGGGGCCTGAAAACAGTCTTATTCCTCTTGCTCGGGGGCCCTGGTCACGGGTCATTAGAGTACACTGTAATTTTCCACACTAAGGATATTCCGGTGTTGTCTCATGTAGCACAACCGTTCACATACTGTCTTGGTATATACATATCAATAATAAATTGATGGAAGCTTTCAGCAAATCTTAAAATATGACTGACATCTAGTCTGATCGGAATTAGGGAGCTCTAGAAGCAATCAGCTGACACTGTTTTTACTTTCCTTCAAGTCTTTGGTGTTCAAATTAATATCCATCATTATACCCTCCCAGAATATGAAAACACTCGGGAATATGAAAAAACATAGTCCCAGAAATGCAAGTCAATTTAGCATCTTGCTATTTGCGGGCCGAATTCTTCTTCAGAAATAAGGATAGCTATCTCCGAAAGAACAGAAGCCTTAAAGCGCTATTCATGCTGTTCTATGATGATTCTGTAAGCACAGAGGATTATTTTCCTCTATTCCCACATTTTAATAGTTGAGGTGGTAAATCACTTTTTCCCCCAGTATAGCATGTTGTAGGAAATTCAGCTTTCCATAGTGTTTACAAATGACAGACATTTCACCTACCGCAACGATAAAATTGTTTTCATAGTTGATAAATGTCATACTGAAAGACAGTACGTCTATTGTTTGCTACTTACTTGCTCTCACAGTTGTCTGCCTGGTCTGCTTGTACAGCAAGTCATACTCCTGTTCGAGCAGGAATTTCTGATACTTTGTCTCTTGAATGTCTAACGAGATCTGTGGTTTTTCTAGAACTTTTCTGAGCAGGTGTTTCTGCTGTTCTCGGTTTCTTTTCCGGCTAGCAGTGTCGCAAGTCAAACTTCTCTCTCTGATAAAGATTTTATCTATCTGTCTTCTTTTTTTATCGTTTTTTCTTTCTTTTTTTATTTTTGTTTGTACATTAGATCTCTGCATCGCTTTGCCCGTTAAAACGACTCTGCTTATTTGTCTACCCCTTGTTCTGCCTCTTTGCATTCTACCGAAGTCAACTTTGTTCCTTGATTGCGTCTCTGTGTACATATATACATATATACATATATACATACATATACATACATACATACATAAATACATGTGTGTATGCATATGTATGCATATATATTATTTGTCTACCCCTTGTTCTGCCTCTTTACATTCTACCGAAGTCAACTTTGTTTTTGATTCTTCCAAGATCGATAAAATACAGTATCAGTCAAGTACTGGGGTCGATAGTATCGACTAATCCATCCCCTCAAACTTGCTGGACCTGTACCATAATCAGAGGCGATGACCTATGGACATAGCGATCAGAGCGATCCTGGATCTGTTATGATTCCTTGATTGCCCCTTACTGGACGCTCTCCTATGTCAGGAGGACTGTATGATCCATATATCATATGTTTGGTACACTATATATATTTTATCTCATCTCCCCTTTATTTTCTCTCTTTGTAAACCCTTTGCCAAATTGTAAATTTGTAATGTCCCGTCATCTGGTGCCCCCCGAGGAAAATAAAAGAAATCATTATTATTATTGTTGTTAGGGCAGTGTAGTGTCTAAAACGAAAACGGTAGATCGTCAGACTAAATCTTCCAGTACAGTAATATTATGTTTTTCGAACCAACACTTAACTATAGACGTCCGAGTTGAACATCATCCACATCAATTTCAGTAGTCAAGGAAATAATAGGGATGAAAAAGTCAAGGGCATTGCTCTTGAGATCTGAATTCTAATCCAGAGGAAGTAAACTTTGCATTCCATTTCTCCGGAATCGGTAAAATAAGTGAGTCCACTGCTCCTACGAAATCCGTCGCTTTATTCTTAAAATTGATAAAACAACAATAATTTTATACTTTGATTATATATATTTCAGAGCCACAAGGATATTACTCTTTACTCTTTTATTTGTTTCAGTCATTTGACTGCGGCCATGCTGGAGCACCGCCTTCAGTCGAGCAAATTCGACCCTGGGACTTATTCTTTGTAAGCCCACTACTTATTCTATCGGTCTCTTTTGCCGAACCACTAAGTCACGGGGACGTAAACACACCAGCATCGGTTGTCAAACAATGCTAGGGGGACAAACACAGACACACAAACATATACGCACACACTTATATATATATACATATATACGACAGGCTTCTTTCAGTTTCCGTCTACCAAATCCACTCACAAGGCATTGGTCGGCCCGAGGCTATAGCAGAAGACACTTGCCCAAGATGCCACGCAGTGGGACTGAACCCGGAACCATGTGGTTGGTTAGCAAGCTACTTACCACACAGCCACTCCTGCGCCTGTATCAGAAATATTAGCAGAGTCCCAAACACCAACTCGTTGCCTAGGAAATTAATCCGAAATCACTATTTTTGACATGAAAGTAATTGTAATTACCAAAACAAGGTCTTGTCGGGAATTGAGGACGCCAGCAAGCAACTAACCATTCAGGTCCCTAGTAAATACATTGAGAATTTGTTTTTTGTCAGTTGCTTGGATAACCGTCGAAGTTGTAAATAACCCAACCATTTTCGGATCAACAACATATTGGAATGTCATTAACGATTTTGTCCTTGGTGCCTTTTCTTTGACAGACTATTGAGTATTTATAGATGGTTATTCTGGTAACTAACTAGTGGTCGTGACACAGCTAAAGCCAATTTCTATAGGAACTTGTGTCATCCACTTCAACTACAGAGTTCAATAACTTCTACAATCCACTGTCATTGCTGACATACACATTTCGCACGGACACACATAAACTGATTCACTAGGCGTAAATATCCGTTTTCTTTTGTCGTCGCAACATTTTTGTTAACGGTTAATAAATATTTTATATTTCGTCTGCCGCTACTGTTCTGAGTTCAAATTCCGCCGAGGTCGACTTTGTCTTTCATCCTTTCGGAGTCAATAAATTAAGTACCAGTTACGTACTGGGGTCGATATAATCGACTTAATGCCTTTGTCTGTCCTTCTTTGTCCTCTCTGTGTTTAGCCCCTTGTGGGTAGTAAAGAAATAGGTATTTCGTCTGCCGCTACGTTCTGAGTTCAAATTCCGCCGAGGTCGACTTTGTCTTTCATCCTTTCGGAGTCAATAAATTAAGTACCAGTTACGTACTGGGGTCGATATAATCGACTTAATCCCTTTGTCTGTCCTTCTTTGTCCTCTCTGTGTTTAGCCCCTTGTGGGTTGTAAAGAAATAGGTATTTCATCTGCTGCTACGTTCTGAGTTCAAATTCCGCCGAGGTCGACTTTGTCTTTCATCCTTTCGGAGTCAATAAATTAAGTACCAGTTACGTACTGGGGTCGATATAATCGACTTAATCCCTTTGTCTGTCCTTCTTTGTCCTCTCTGTGTTTAGCCCCTTGTGGGTAGTAAAGAAATAGGTATTTCATCTGCTGCTACGTTCTGAGTTCAAATTCCGCCGAGGTCGACTTTGTCTTTCATCCTTTCGGAGTCAATAAATTAAGTACCAGTTACGTACTGGGGTCGATATAATCGACTTAATCCCTTTGTCTGTCCTTCTTTGTCCTCTCTGTGTTTAGCCCCTTGTGGGTAATAAAGAAATAGGTTAATAAATATTTTAGTATTTGGACTTCCCACAGATTTTTGTTCTTCTGTCAACCAACCAAACATTTTGTTACATATATAATTCGTTCTTCTTTTACTGATGTCCTCCATGGGACTGCAGCTACGCGGGTGCCCCGTCTTCTAGAATATAGTCGTTTACAGCGATTCCATTTGTTTTATTTTACCAACCGCCATCTTATTTTATTCGCCTCGAAAGATTAGAAGGAAAAGCGGATATGCGCGCGATTTGAACCCTAACTGTAAAAAAGACGGAGGCAAATGTCTCGAAAAATTTTATCCCACATTCGAACAATTATGCAATCCACCGCCAGATCATCCTTCATCATATTTAACCCATGATTGAAGCGCTCCAGTCATGACAAATACTCCCCCACATACTCCCCTACATACTCCCCCACCCTATGTACAGAGGATTCAGGACCACATTATCCAGCATAAGTGCTTTGAGAGAGATGTGGCTGCTGTCTCTAGCAAGTCGAGCAACCACTTACTTACCTCACGCACCACCACCACCATCACCACATACACACACACACACACACACACGTACACACTCTTCGTTGGTTCGTACGTACTTGTAACATCCACAGCTTGGTTCCATTTGGCTGCTCGTAACATTCCAGAACATGTGACGCGGCCTTACAACAAATTCAACACAACAATAATTCTATAATTTATTTATCAACAACAAGGATATGCCAAGGACACGAAGATCCAATTCTGTTTTTCAAACTCTTTTTTCCGGTGGCCCAGCATGGCCATACCCAACAAGCGTAAACCAGTAAATAGAAGAAATAATATTTTTTAATGTTTATTGTATTTACACCATATGTGCGTGTATGCGTCTCTGTGTACATATATACATATATACATGTATACATACATATATATACATACATACATAAATACATAAACATACATACATACATACATAAATACATATGTGTGTATGCATATGTATGCATATATCATATATATATATATATATATTATATATAAATATATATAACAATACATACATACATACATACATACATACATACATAAATACATATGTGAGTATGCATATGTATGCATATATATATATATATATATATATATATATATATATATAAATAAATATATATATATACATACATATATACATACACACACACACACACCATATATATATATATATATATATATATATATATATATATATATATGCATGTGTATATATATATATATATACTATCTGACGTACCCGGTAATTCCCGGAAAAGCGGGGCTACAAAGTATGTAGCCCTTAAAACGGTTTTTGTGCATTTACACAGGATCATGTTTTTAGAAATTCCCAATAAGTTATGAATACCCAAACTGTGAAGTCGCTTATATGTAATACCATGAAATTAGCTGCCCGATAATAACAATTCAAATAAAGTAGCCCCGAAATGGGCTTTAATGCATTCCCAGGGTATATAGAACATAGGAGGAAATACTAATAAGGTATGTATACTAAAATCATGAAGCATGTTACATAATAACAGGCTAATCAG
>NC_043000.1:1691207-1693707 GCF_006345805.1 Octopus sinensis
CAAGTAATACCATATGTTATAAAATAAATAGGATATATAAACTAAGTAACTAATACTAGTTTTAGAAAGAAATCAAAGATGACAGCCTAGAAAATTTTAAATCAGGATTTCTCATTTAGACACAAGGCCAACAATTTGTGGGGAGGGACAAGTGGATTAAAGCGACTCAGTACATTACAGGTGCTTTATTTTATCGACCCCGTAGGGATGAAAGATACAGCTAACCAGGCAGGATTGAATTCAGAATGTAATGGGCCATAACTTTATGCTGCAAGGCACGTTGCCCGATGCTTAGGCACAATGCCAGCAATTTAAAGGGAAGGGGAAAGTCGATTAAACTGGCTCCCGTTACTAGTACAAAGCGACAAACTCAGGGGAATGTATTATTATTTTGACTGACACAATTTTTGTGAATCAGCATGACAAAAAAAGAAAAGAAAAGAAAAAAAGCAAATGACAGGAATGGGAAGAAAACCCTGGAGTACTCTTTTACTCTTTTACTCCCTTTTACTTGTTTCAGTCATTTGACTGCGGCCATGCTGGAGCACCGCCTTTAGTCGAGCAAATCGACCCCGGGACTTATTCTTTGTAAGCCCAGTACTTATTCTATCGGTCTCATTTGCCGAACCGCTAAGTAACGGGGACGTAAACACACCAGCATCGGTTGTCAAGCAATGCTAGGGGGACAAACACAGACACACAAACACACACACACACACACACATATATATACATATATACGACAGGCTTCTTTCAGTTTCCGTCTACCAAATCCACTCACAAGGCATTGGTCGGCCCGAGGCTATAGCAGAAGACACTTGCCCAAGATGAACCCAGAACCATGTGGTTGGTAGGCAAGCTACTTACCACACAGCCACTCTTGCGCCTATTTGTTTTCATAACGCATGGAAGAAAAAATATTTATCCACAGCATATGTATCCAACGTTCATGCGGGTGAGCCTTCAATATCTTAGGGCATTCATAACCTTCAACCCTAAGAAGATCAATCAAGAAAACAAGGAAATTGCTGTCGGAAAACATGCTTTACGACCAGCCAGAGTTTATAAAATCTTAAGGCTGGACAACTGCCCCAGTCTGTAACATACGCCTGAGTTTACTGTTACTCCACACTGTAGTCAACAAATCTTCATTTTCAATTTTTCTACGATTTCTCTCTAATCACCAACGCAAATTCCACGCAAACTAAGAACTTCAATGACGAACTGATTATCCTTACAGGACAAGTTTTTTACGGAATAAGGATTTAACATCATTAACACGACTCGAGTATTAATTTCACTTTCCTCTTATTAATTTCTTTAGCTTCGTCGTGTCGTTGTAAGTGCTTTAAAATGCTTTTTTCCTAATTTTCGTACATACACTATACCTATTTCTTTATTACCCACAAGGGGCTAAACACAGAGAGGACAAACAAGGACAGACATAGGGATTAAGTCGATTACATCGACTCCAGTGCGTAACTGGTACTTAATTTATCGACCCCGAAAGGATGAAAGGCAAAGTCGACCTCGGTGGAATTTGAACTCACAACGTAACGCAGACGAAATACCTATTTCTTTATTACCCACAAGGGGCTAAACACAGAGAGGACAAACAAGGACAGACATAGGTATTAAGTCGATTACATCGACCCCAGTGCGTAACTGGTACTTAATTTATCGACCCCGAAAGGATGAAAGGCAAAGTCGACCTCGGCGGAATTTGAACTCACAACGTAACGCAGACGAAATACCGCTAAGCATTTCGTCCGGTGTGCTAACGTTCCTGCCAGCTCGCCACCTTAGAGCTGGGTAAAATAATCCAATGCATTTTATCCTACACCTTTGCAATTCTACCAGTTCGGAACATAAGAAAGCGGTAAAACGTCGCAGAAATGTCTTACAGAAAGCACCGTGAGTAAAGTACATACACTATACAGTTACTGATTCCCACCCAGCCCCGTTTATTCCAACCAATCCACTTATATGAATTTAAGCAAATGTCCAACCCACCAGTTTATTCCAACCCACCTATTATTTGGGGCTGGAGAATATGTAACATATATGGATTCCACGAGAGATTGAGAAGAAGGTACAGACGGATATAGATAGAGGGAGATTGAAGAATAAAAGAAGGTACGGTACAAGACTGATTGGTCCAGGCTTGAAGAGGACTACGTCCAGCACTGCACAACTATATCTGTAGATTTTTTGCAAAAGCTCCATGTACAGACAGATTTAAACATGTTTGAAAATATATGTTCCAAAGATGTTCTCCATTTCCCCAATTTTTGTCGAAACATTCACATCCGCCGGGCAGCTGGTCGCTACAACGGTACATGAGAAGGCAGCGAGCTGGCAGAAACGTTAGCACACCGGGCGAAATACTTAGCGGTATTTCGCCCGTCGCTATGTTCTGAGTTCAAATTCCGCCGAGGTTGACTTTGCTTTTTATCCTTTCGGGGTCGATAAATTAAGTACCAGTTACGCACTGGGGGCG
>NC_043000.1:1698707-1703707 GCF_006345805.1 Octopus sinensis
TTCCCTTCGTTACCTTCTGGTTTGACGCTACGTTAATATCGCGATAATAAAAACGTTAATATCGCGATAATAAAAACAGCAACATTGAGCACAGTGATTCGTATAAGAAACAACATGATGGTATTTAACACCAACACGAAAATACGTCTCATAAACAACATCGCACGTAAACTTAACGTCATAAACAACAATAACGATTGCAGCAAGTATATCATAAAACCACCCACAATAGCAAAGCTATCATACGTGAAGACCCCCAATAAAAAAGCAACAAGTCGACCTCAGCGGAATTTGAACACAGAACGTAAAGGCAGACGAAATACCTGTTTCTTTACTACCCACAAGGGGCTTAACGCAGAGAGGACAAACAAGGACAGACAAAGGGATTAAGTCGATTATATCGACCCCAGTGCGTAACTGGTACTTAATTTATAGACCCCGGAAGGATGAAAGGCAAAGTCAACCTCGGCGGAATTTGAACTCAGAACTAACGGCAGACGAAATACCTATTTCTTTACTACCCACAAGGGACTAAACACAGAGGGGACAAAGAAGGACAGACAAAGGGATTAAATCGATTATATCGACCCCAGTGCGTAACTGGTACTTATTTAATCGACCCCGAAAGGATGAAAGGCAAAGTCGACCTCGGCGGAATTTGAACTCAGAACGTAACGGCAGACGAAATACCTGTTTCTTTAATACCCACAAGGGGCTTAACGCAGAGAGGACAAACAAGGACAGACAAAGGGATTAATTCGATTATATCGACCCCAGTGCGTAACTGGTACTTATTTAATCGACCCCGAAAGGATGAAAGGCAAAGTCGACCTCGGCGTAATTTGAACTCATAACGTAACGGCAGACGAAATACCTATTTCTTTACTACCCACAAGGAACTAAACACAGAGGGGACAAACAAGGACAGACAGACACGGATTAAATCGATTATATCGACCCCAGTGCGTAACTGGTACTTATTTAATCGACCCCGAAAGGATGAAAGGCAAAGTCGACCTCGGCGGAATTTGAACTCAGAACGTAACGGCAGATGAAAATACCTATTTCTTTACTACCCACAGGGGCTAAACACAGAGAGGACAACAAGGACAGACAAAGGGATTAAGTGGATTATATCGACCCCAGTGCGTAACTGGTACTTATTTAATCGACCCCGAAAGGATGAAAGGCAAAGTCGACCTCGGCGGAATTTGAACTCAGAACGTAACGGCAGACGAAATACCTATTTCTTTACTACCCACAAGGGGCTAAACACAGAAGGGACAAACAAGGACAGACAGACACGGATTAAATCGATTATATCGACCCCAGTGCGTAACTGGTACTTATTTAATCGACCCCGAAAGGATGAAAGGCAAAGTCGACCTCGGCGGAATTTGAACTCAGAACGTAACGGCAGACGAAATACCTATTTCTTTACTACCCACAAGGGGCTAAACACAGAGAGGACAAACAAGGACAGACAAAGGGATTAAGTGGATTATATCGACCCCAGTGCGTAACTGGTACTTATTTAATCGACCCCGAAAGGATGAAAGGCAAAGTCGACCTCGGCGGAATTTGAACTCAGAACGTAACGGCTGACGAAATGCCTATTTCTTTACTACCCACAAGGGGCTAAACAGAGAGGGGACAAACAAGACAGACAAACACCGATTAAGCGATTTATCTCAACCCCAGTGCGTAACTGGTACTTATTAATCGACCCCGAAAGGATGAAAGGCAAAGTCGACCTCGGCGTAATTTGAACTCAGAACGTAACGGCAGACGAAATACCTATTTCTTTACTACCACAAGGGGCTAAACCAGAGAGGACAAACAAGGACAGACAAAGGGATAAGTGGATTATATCGACCCCAGTGCGTAACTGGTACTTATTTAATCGACCCCGAAAGGATGAGAGGCAAAGTCGACCTCGGCGTAATTTGAACTCAGAATGTAACGCAGACGAAATACCGCCAAGCATTTCGCCCGGCGTGCTAACGACTCTGCCAGCTCGCCGCCTTCATAACATTTGTATATTAATCAGAGTGATGTCATTATCTTGATTGCTGCTTTCACTACGTTTCGGCTGTGTATATTCCAGCCTTCTTCGATGTCTTGTGATTCACCTTAGTGCTTTGCATGGGATTGAACACGGAATCTCTACATGACTGCAAAGCATTTTAGCGCCGTTATTCACTACGTTATGCCAATAGGTGCTGTCAGAGTGAATATAAACCTCTGTTGATGTCTTCTTCTTCTTCTTCTTCTTCTTCTTCTTCTTCTCTTATTATTATTATTATTATTATTATTCTCCTTCTCCTCCTCCTTCTTCTTATTCTCCTCCTCCTCCTCCTCCTCCTCCTTCTTCTTCTTCTTCTTCTCTTCTTCTTCTTCTCTTCTTCTTCTTCTTCTTCTTCTTCTTCTTCTTCCAATCCGGACTAACGCCATTAGCCACAAAGAATAATCTCTAATTCGAGCCTTGTTATCATCATTCCGTAAACGGTGGCTTTTAACGGGTGGAGAGCTGAACCATCCTGGGGTACAGAGGATTCGCAATCTAGACTAGAGTCTGAAAGTTTACTTCACCATAGTGGGTTACACCATGGTTCCTCTGCTTTGTGGAAGAAGTAGGAAGTAAGAGTGAGAGAAAGTTGTGGTGAAAGAGTACAGCGGGGTTCACCCCACCCTCCACCGCCGGAACGTCGTGGAGCTTAGGTGTTTTTGCTCAATAAACACTCACAATGCCCGGTTTGAGAATCGAAACCGCGTTCTTGCGACCGCGAGTCCGCTGCCCTAACCACTGGGTCATTGCGCCTCCACTCTGTTGATGTACAGGGTGTTCCAGAAAGTCTTGGGCACATTTTAAGTCCTCATATCTGCTGGACTGTGATTGGTAGTAAGATGAAACTGGTACCATTTTAAAGCTTTTGTAATGCTAATGATTTTTTCATATTTTTTCAGACCCAGTAATGGTGTTCAGTCAACCAGAAAAGGCGTTTTGCGTCCTTGAATTTGCAAAAACTGGATCTTGGACACTTGTTCAACGTGCATTTCGCACAAAATTCCGAAAAGGGGCACCAGAAAGGAAGTCCATATTGAGATGGCATGGTAAATTCATGAATGTAATCGACTAGCCCTCTCCCCCAAATTTCAGGCTTGTGCCTATAGTAGAAAAGATTATTTGATGAAAACTCTCAGCTTATTTTGCTGGGTATGATGGAAAGTGTCAGCTGTCCACAGCCAGCAGGCTAAGGTGACACTTGTTTACTGGTCATGCTTCAAGAAATCTGCAAAGAATTTTATTATTATTATTATTATTATTATTTTAAAATAAAATATGGTCCGTTATCTTCTGCTGAACCGAGGTCATCCCTTGGTCCTCATCTCATGGAGAGCACACGGCGTAAAATGTGTGCGGAACCTAGCAACACTATTTTCTGAAATTCTCCCACGTTAACACTGCAAGAGAGTTTGTTGAGCTGCTTATCAAGGCCATTTTTAATAAGCCCTAATGCTCCAATCCCCACTGGTACTGTGCTACTTTTCATTCCCCACATCTTGGTCGCTTCTATTTCTAGGTCTTTGTACTTAAATAACTTCTCAACTTCTTTAAAGGACACATTTCTCTCTGATGGTACTGTCACATCTATCATTAAGCATTTCTTATTCTCCCATCTTTGATGATTATGTCTGGCCTGTTTGCCTTGATTTCTTTTCTGTGTTGATTGGCATGTCCCAGAGTACTGTTACATAATATTTTCGGTCACAGTTTCAGGATTATGCTGGTGCCATCTTTCTGAAGTTGGAAGCTGGTAGTATTTACATATCTTCCAATGGATATATTGCACAACTCTATCATGTCTATGAATATATTCGGTTTTTGCAAGTGCTGTGCATCCAGTTAAGATGTGGTTCACTGTTTCATCCTGCTCATGACACATTCTGCATTTCGGGTTAGTGCCATCGTTCATTATTTTGTTGTGGTAAGCCCTGATTGCCAAGCTTTGATCTTGTGCTGCTATGATAAAACCTTCAGTCCTGAGCTCTTCATCCATACATGAGTGTCTCATTTTTCTACGTCTGGTTTGTTCACTCTACATGGGTATCGACTATGCATCGGTTTTTCTAGCCATTCTTCTTTGCTCCTCTTCTGGGCTTGTTTTTCATCTCTTCCTTATTATTATTATTATTGAGTGAGAGAGCAGTTCATGCCATCAAAGTGACACTGGGGTAAAATATACGAAGCCCAGTATACCCATCATGACTACCCGTCTGATAAGGGTACACCAGGCACATGCATCACAACCATATGTGCGCGACATGGTGATCTCATATCAAGATAAACAGCACATGACCTTGCAGGTGGGGCCCAGTTAGAATTTTCTTCAGGTTGAGTAGCCCATCCCGCTCAAAAGGTCCCTGAATAAGGGTTGTTTAAGGATGTTGAAAGAACCACCCATGTTTCCAGAGGTGAATTATTCAAACCCCAAAGAATCCCTCTCAACACATGGCTATGATGCTCCCCAACTACTTCTGCTCGCGATCAGAGATGCACATATCGTCAGCCATTAAGGGACATGCTCAACTGGTTAAGGTCAAACAACTGACAAGCAAATCTGTGGTATTGAGCAGAATATTTGCTGTAGACCATCTTTTCTACCAAGACAAAACAATGTACATGATAACACTTCCAATCAGTTAAGATCAGAAGCCATGAGAGCCACTGCCTGGTACTGCATCAGGCATTATTATTATTTTATTATTATTATTATTATTATTATTATTATTATTATTATTATTATTATTACTATTATGATTATAGGAAAGTTTATCAGGAGGGTATCTAAGCACTTCAAAGACTATTGAAAGCTTGTGGATACTTAAGGTTACCTGTAGTAATCCGCTACCCACATGTCGTCTCCCAGGAATAAGACCGAACCTGAGTTAAATCAATAATAATAATAATAATAAGACGGGGTGGTCACGGCAGGAAT
>NC_043000.1:1713707-1741207 GCF_006345805.1 Octopus sinensis
CAGTATATTTTAAAGACGTTAAGGCGGGCGTGGTTTTAGAATTAATCGGTTACCATTAAAATTACTGCAGAGCTTAATGACCACCTCGAGAACCCAGTTCCCACAAAAACTGTTGGCTGGGAGCTGCACAAAGCCGGATTTCACGGGAGGGCTGCAATCAGAAAACCACTACTTTCAAAAACAAATGTTGCAAAGCGTTTATAGTGGAGTAAAAATCTACGGAATTAGTCCCTAGAGCAGTGGAAGAATGTTATTTTCTCGGACAAGTCATCCTTTACCTTATTTCCGACCACCGGCCGAGTATACGTGTGGAGACAAACCAAAGGAGCATTTGATCCAGACTGCCTTCTTCCAACTGTTAAACATGGAGAAGGATCTGTGATGATCTAGGGGACTATATCTTGGAAATCCGCTGGCCTAATAGTTTCCCTTCATGGCAGAATTAATTGTCAAGACTATTTAAGCATTTTATCTGATCAAATTCATCCTATGGTTGCGGAGCTGTTTCCGGAGGGAAACACAATCTTTCAGGATGATAATGCACAAATTCACGCAACTAAAGCTGTTACTGAATGGCACGAAGAACATTCTAGTGAAGTTGAACATCTTATCTGGCCACCACAGTCCCCGGATCTCAATATTATTGAACATTTATGGTGTATTTTAGAAAAACAATTAAGGAGTCGATATCCTCCACCGTCATCACTGCAAGAACTGGAGACTGTTTTAGCTGAAGAATGGACAAAAATTCATTTGGAAACAATTCAAACTTTGTAAGAGTCCATATCTCGTAGAATTCAAGCTGTAATTACTGCCAAAGGTGGTCCTACTCCATATTAAAATAAATTTGTTTGAAATTTTAAGGTGTTTCCATTATTTTGTCCAACCCCTGTTATACATAATACGTCCTCCCTCATTTTCTGTCTACCAAATCACGAGGCTTTGGTCGGTCCGGGGCTATGATATATGACATCGGCCGAAGGTGCTGAACCCGGAACCATGTGGTTGGAAAACAAACGTCTTACCCCACAACCATACACACACAAACACACACACACACACACACACACACACACACAACACACACACACACACACACAATATGCACGCACACACACACGCAATAAAACTTGAGGAATGGAGATTGCGATATTATTTCTATTTTGTTGTTTTCAAATGTTTGAATACTTCCATAATAACTAATCTTGTGTCATATTTGTAAACAGGTCTGTATTTAATGAAATTGTTTCTTTTGAACTTTTTACAAAAGGAATATGCAACGTGGGAGATACGAGTCGGCCATTCAAAAACACACAAAGACCGTTAACTTCAGTTATGTATTTATTGTTCGTAATGTGGTGTCAAAATTTGCGTCGCTCGAAATTGTACCTGGTTGGTCACCGACAAAGATTTGATGCAACGCAATTTTGTCAGTGTGGAGGCACATGACCTAGTGGTTAGCGCAGCGGACTCGCGGCCGAGGGATCGCGGTTTCGATTCCCAGACCGGGTGTTGTGAGTGTTTATTGAGCGAAAACACCTAAAGCTCCACGAGGCTCCGGCAGGGGATGGTGGTGAACCCTGCTGTACTCTTTCACCACAACTTTCTCTCGCTCTTTCTTCCTGTTTCTCTTGTACCTGTATTTCAAAGGGCCAGCCTTGTCACATTCTGTGTGTCACGCTGAATCTCCTCGAGAACTACGTTAAGGGTACACGTGTCTGTGGAGTGCTAAGCCACATGCACGTTAATATCACGAGCAAGCTGTTCCGTTGATCGTATCAGCTGGGACCCTCATCGTCGCAACCGACGGAGTGCTCCTCCTATTTATTGTTCGTAATACGGTGTCAAAATTTGCGTCGCTCGAAATTGTACCTGGTTGGTCACCGACAGAGATTTGATGCAACGCAATTTTGTCAGTGTGGAGGCACATGACCTAGTGGTTAGCGCAGCGGACTCGCGGTCGAGGGATCGCAGGTTCGAATCTCAGAATAGGTGATATGTGAAAGGTAGGAGAGTCCAGTTTGCTGGACATTGTTGTAGAGCTGAAAAAGAAGTAATTTCTACTCTTCTCCTCTGGAAGCCATCTACTCGCAATACCAGAGGGCGTACACTCTCCTACCCTGATGTAATCTCCAGGGATACAGGCATCCAGCAACAGGACCTCCGTAATGCCATGATGGACCATGAAGTCTGGCGTAGCATGGTAAATTCCATTGTCTCGACCACGGTCGAACAATGATAATGATGATGTGTTTTTATGAGCGAAATACCTAATCTCCACGCGGCCCCGGCAGAAGGTAATGGCGAACTTCTGCTGACTCTTTCACCACAACTTTAACTCACTCTTTCCGCCTGCATCTAGAAGCTCACCTGCCAAGGAAACCGGGAAATCGACCCTTTTGAGTCAGGCGTGGCTCGAGAAGGAACAAACAGCAACTTTGTCAGTGACCAAGTCGCAGTTTCGAGCGACGAAAATTTTCATACCGTATTACAAACAACAAATGTTTAAGTGAAGTTAAGTGAAGTTAATGGTCTTTGTGTGTTTCTAACTTGTGTCTCCCTCAACACAATCGTCTTAGCTCCAACACATGATTTCAAATGCAAGTACATCTCTGTAAATCTTTTTACAAAATGAACATGCAAGAATAATCGGTTATTTTGCTAAAAGGCGGCGAGCTGGCAGAACCGTTAGCACGTCGGACGAAATGCTTAGCGGTATTTCGTCTGCGTTACGTTCTGAGTTCAAATTCCGCCGAGGTCGACTTTGCCTTTCATCCTTTCGGGGTCGATAAATTAAGTACCAGTTACGCACTGGGGTCGATGTAATCGACTTAATACCTATGTCTGTCCTTGTTTGTCCCCTCTGTGTTTAGCCCCTTGTGGGTAATAACGAAATAGGTTATTTTGCTAAATACATGATATTCAGTAACGCCTATAGTGAGCGGTACTCAGATTTATAATTTTATCAGGAAAATGACTAGGAGATAAAGTGAAAAAAAAAATGAATGAATCTATGAACTGTGTTCAACCTTGATTACTGAAATCCTAAGTGCTAATCAGATCTGTTATGCTATTCGGATATTATTGGAATTGGCTATAGACAACTCTGTGATACCAAAATATTTTCATGTCACCGTTGTGATATTTGTTCCTAGTATAATAGACGTAGACGTAATGTCTATATACCAAAAGACAAATATTTTATTGGGTCAGCCGACATACATACGTTCATAGACAATAGAAACGCCGACATACATACATTCATAGACAATAGAAACGCCGATATACATACATTCATAGACAATAGAAACGCCGACATACATACATTTATAGACAATAGAAACGCTTACACTCGCATACGCACACTCTTGTACACAAATATTAACATACAAACATGTATACTTATAGGGCCGGCGCTAGGAAGTGCGGGGCCCAATTAGAGAATTGTCAGTGGGACCCTCTGCTCTACAAAAGCAGAAAATTGATGTCATCCTTCGTGTTGTGGGGACGCAGTTGAGTGAGAGATAAAAAATACTCCTTGTAACACCACAGATGAATTGAAGGCAAAGAATATGGCAAAATTCATTAACTTAAACAAGGAGACTGTCCAGAAGAGTTGCAGGAGATTCCAAAGTCGTCTGGAGGCCGTGGTTGAAGCCAATGACGATTTTATTGAATAAATTTACTCTTTAGTATTTCAAGATACTTTTATGTAATTTTGGTAAATATATCTGTTAAACTGAGATGTCAGTGTTATTTTCATTTTTGCGTAATTTAGACGACAATATATTCACCGTACCCTGTATATTTATAAATATATATTCGAAATCTGATGAGTATGGTAAGTATGAATGCGCTAATTTTGTTAAAATACCAAAATAAAAAACGTGAAAACCAGACTGTTTTAACTTTATTCACCTAATATATTATTCTATCATCATCATTCATCATTGTTCGACCGTGGTCGAGACAATGGAATTTACCATGCTACGCCAGACTTCACGGTCCATCATGGCATTACGGAGGTCCTGTTGCTGGATGCCTGTATCCCTGGAGATTACATCAGGGTAGGAGAGTGTGCGCCCTCTGGTATTGCGAGTATGTGGCTTCCAGAGGAGAAGAGTAGAAATTACTTCTTTTTCAGCTCTACAACAATGTCCAGCAAACTGGACTCTCCTACCTTTCACAAGAGATGACACAGGTGGTAATTATTCTATACACATTCACACAAATTCGAAACAATATATATATATTGTGTATGTATTATGTGTGCGTATGTGTGTGTTTGTGTGTGTGTGTGTGTGAGTGCACACACACACACAAATAAGAAAATTCCTAATGTAATATATTACTTAGGACATAATTAACAACGAAAAGAGGAGTTTGAGAGAGAAGCGTCAAGGGAGGGAATAGAAAGAAATTAAAGCTAATAAATTGTTATGTTTGGAATGCGGTTACTGAAAAATACCAGAATAGAGAAGAAAAGTATTGTCTTCTGTATAAAAAGAGTACCGTAAATCTTCGTGTATAGTCCGCCCCTGAGTATAATACGCAAGGGATTTTTAGGGACTGTACTTTTGAAAACCCTAAACATAGTATATAATACGCACCCCTTCTCTAACTTGAGTCAAGGAGGTCTATATAATGTCCTTGGCTTGTGAAAATGTATACGGTAATGTCCTTTATTATTATTATTGTATATATAACACAATGAAAATGTGTAGCTTTTTTGTGCATTTTGTTTGCAGAAAATAAAGAAATAACAGTAATAACGTTTAATAAATGTTGCTTACTGCAAGTTATGGATGATTCTTTTATGACTTCATTGCTTTCAGGCTTAGCTTAAGATATTTTCGAGCCCGACATCACAAAATGCGTTTGAATAAACATTGTCGGATAGCAAATAGAGACTCGGGCATTACTTAGAAAATATTTTTCATTTTTAACCTCGTATATAGTACACACTAGGGATTTTGACCTTTAAATTTTGGGGGGAAATGCGGATTATACTCGAGAATTTACGGTATAGAAAAGTACATACAAATATATTCTAAGCAATCATAAATATAGCATATGGCCTACAGATAGAAACAGCAACAAAGGGCTATCTCTCTCTATATAAACGGCAGTTTGTCTGTCTCTGTGTCTGTCAGGTTGTACCCTCACCCTGACCACGGCTTTCAACCGATTCTGATGAAACTTGACACACACATAGCCCAATGTCATAATTCAAAACTAACGCAGCGAAAATTTTGAAAAGTTCCCCCAGTTCTGAAAAAAATCGATAAATTCGACATGGTGTCGAGAATCTAAGCTTTTTATATGCAACACATTTTCTGTCTAGGGGACACAACTCGACAGCTAGGGACAGCTAGGAACATCGTATACACAGAAGTATTCGAGTGAAGAGAAGACATTGCAACCTACACATGCGCCTTCGTTCCCTAGAGGGAAAGGACTAGATTGGGATTAGTCGTTGCCTACTAGGGGCTCTTACATACCCGGGCAACGCCGGGCTATGCTGCTAGTATGCTATACAATAGACACATCATGGATTATATTAGTTCTAAGTGAGTTCACATTCTCTCCACAATAAAATAAATTACGATCACACAAAACACATCACCCATCATAGACGGTTGGACTTAGACCTCTTACACGACGAAACAATACTTAAAGTGAAAGGCCAGTTCTGCAAGCGAAATCAAGTTTGTTCAATCAGCATCAAACCAGAATGCTACTCAACAGCATTCAAAAAATTTTGGGTTGTCAGATAAATTCCCCCGTTGTGCGTGTGTGTGTGTGTGTGTGTGTGTGTGTGTGTGTGTGTGTGTGTGTGTGTGTGTGTGTGTGTGGTGTGTTGTGTGTGTGTGTGTGTTGTGTGTGTGTGTGTGTGTATGTGTGTATTTTCATTTATTTTAATTCTTTCCAATATTGTTTGGTTTAGCACGAAAAATATTTTCATTGTATTCAGCTCTGTTCTTCCGCTATAATTTTTGTTTATCGCTTTTTTGAGATCTGAAATAAATTTTACTTTTTTCCATCCATATGAAAATGTAAGAAAAAACAAACGAATTTATCTGATGACCCAATACTACCTCCCTCCCCCCACACACACACGCATAACCCAGATAAGTATAAAAGACGCATAAACATGAAAACCTCACTAGTTGCAAACATTATGTTGAGATGCAAATGTTGCGCCAGGTTAAATAGAATTAATATGGTTCCCATCTTTTTAAATTTGTTCAACACAATGGCGAAGAATGAAGAATTATGGGAGTATAAATTCTATTTTGTCACCTCATCAATAAAAAGGGAGTGCCAAAATGTTTCTTTAACCTTTTACAATTCAGATTACTTTGTCAAATACAACGCTTATAAACATTATTTTGAATTAATCATGCAGTATTTTGTAGCTTTGAATTTTCGATGGCATACTCTTTTACTCTTTTACTCTTTTACTTGTTTCAGTCATTTGACTGCGGCCATGCTGGAGCACCGCCTTTAGTCGAGCACATCGACCCCGGGACTTATTCTTTGTAAGCCCAGTACTTATTCTATCGGTCTCTTTTGCCGAACCGCTAAGTAACGGGGACGTAAACATCGGTTGTCAAGCAATACTAGGGGGACAAACACGGACACAAACATACACGCACACGCACATATATATATATACATATATACGACGGGCTTCTTTCAGTTTCCGTCTACCAAATCCACTCACAAGGCATTGGTTGGCCCGAGGCTATAGTAGAAGACACTTGCCCAAGGTGCCACGCAGTGGGACTGAACCCGGAACCATGTGGTTGGTTAGCAAGCTACTTACCACACAGCCACTCCTGCATGGTTGTTTATGTTTAGAATGACATTATAGGGTAGATGTGAGAGGGTGGATCTGGCCAGTTTAATATAAATCAAGTATAATATTTAGAGGAGGCGCTGGTCTGTTCCAGTTTGAAAATCGTTGATTGTAACCCAAGTCGAAATTCGGCCATTTTATTTTGCTGGTTCATGGAGTAAATGTTTCTCCAATGTTCTATGTTTAACCTTGAGATAAAGTCTCGACTATTTCACCTCTAAATATGTAAATGATGAAGTGTTTGACATCTGTCTAACATCTGTCTATCTAACATGATGTCTGTTTAACGTTTTGATATCTAAATATATCGATCAAATCTTTTGATCTGTAGGTAGATTGTTCAGTATTCGGTCGCTGATACGATGCTCAACACATCATGTCTAAATATGGCTTGTAGAGAACTTGCTTATTGCGTTTGCGTTGTTCGATCTCTGTAACAAAACTTCTGCATATCTCATCTCTGTAAACAGAATCAAGAGAAAATGCAGCTACTCTCTTAAACATCAATGTCACTGCATAATTACTTGCGTTTTGATGAATACGTACGTATGTGTTCAGTGAATACATACACCCACGGGTACATAAAAATATGTTGGGTAAAAGGTATATTATTATTTAAAACTAGCAGTATCGCCCGGCGTTGCTCGGGTTTGTAAGGGAAATAACTATATAAGCATTTTTAGAGAGTTATAGCCAAAAAATAGGAAAAAATGCATTACAAATGGAAAAAAAATTATGGTAATTTTTTTTTAAATCGTTGACTCATCGTAGACATTTTTAGAGTTATTTCCCTTATATAATAGCGAAAAAAATGCATGAAAATGGAAAAAAAATTATGGTAAATTATTTTTTTAATCGTAGACTCATCGTAGACGCGCGCTAATACCCAGAAGGGCTCGATATGAATCACGACTATAAGATACCCGGTTTTGGTTAAACTGCACCGCAAAATGTGGGAGTAGTTAGGAATTTAAATCGTAGGAGACAGACAGCACACAACCTTCTTTTTTTATTTAAAGATAAGCAGTTTTAATTATAATTTTACTCCGACAGAATAATTTTCGTGGTGAGAGACATTGCAGCTTGGCAACGCTGACTTTTGCTGCCATGCAGACAAGTAAATCATACAATTTGAATAATGTATTAGTTTATCAAGAGCGTAGCCAACAGAATATGATAGTAATTTACTTGATTCATTTGATATTTGCTTTCAAGATGTGTTATATATAAAGGAATTTCTGTCTGAAGCTGGTTTTTGCGACGTTGTTCATAGTGTACCTTATTTCCACGTCACGTAAACTGGTTTATTCTTGTTTATTGCGCTTCTACTACTTTATATCGTTTGTATATATATATACTAGCAGTATCGCCCGGCGTTGCTCGGGTTTGTAAGGGAAATAACTATATAAGCATTTTTAGAGAGTTATAGCCAAAAAATAGCAAAAAAATGCATTAAAAATGGAATAAAAATTATGGTAAATTTTTTTTTAAATCGTTGACTCATCGTAGACATTTTTAGAGAGTTACTTCCCTTTATTTAAAAAATATGCGTTAAAATGGAAAAAATTATGGTAAATTACTTTTAAAATCGTAGACTCATCGTAGACGCGCGCTAATACCCAGACGGGCTCGATATGAATCACGACTATAAGATACCCGGTTTTGGTTAAACTGCACCGCAAAATGTGGGAGTAGTTAGGAATCTAAATCGTAGGAGACAGACACTCACACAACTTCACTTTTATATATATAGATATGTGGAGGCGCGTGGCTTAGTGGTTAGGGTGTCAGCATCATGATCGTAAGATTGTGGTTTCGATTCCTGGACCGGGCGACGCGTTGTGTTCTTGAGCGAAACACTTCATTTCACGTTGCTCCAGTCCACTCAGCTGGCAAAAATGAGTGACGCCGCGATGGCCTGGCGTCCCGTCCAGCTGAGGAACACATGCGCCATAGAAACCGGGAAACCGGGCCCATGAGCCTGGCTAAGCCTTAAAAGGGCGCATTTATTTTATTTTATTTTATTATATTATATTATATATGTGTACGTTTCCAAGTTCAAATCTCGCCAAGGTCAACTTTACCTTCCATCGTTCTGAAGTCAATAAAATAGAGTACCAATCCGTGGCTATGAAATAGCGGAACTCTTGGAGCGTTAAACTTTGGAATATTTGTTCCTTCTTTACATTCTTAGGCCCCGGAAAGGTATAATGTAATTATCTGTCTCTTAGATATACTTATCCATCATAGAAATGCATCCTTCAGTAAATGATCTGTTATGGCGTTGCAGGTCTTTCTAGAAGACACCAATGAAACGGTACAGCAGATGCGTCTAAAAAGCGTCAACTTCACGTTCTAAGTCCAAATTCCGCCAGAAGTTGATTTTGCCTTTCAGCTGTCTGATATTAATACCGCTGATATTGAGGTAGATTTAATTAAATATGTGCTTGTCTCGCAAGTTTTGGCCTTGTGTCTCATTTAGAAGTTCTTATATGGTTATCCGCTGAAATGTAATCTATATATATAAAACTGTAGTTGTGTGAGTGTCTGTCCCCTTCGATTTAGATTCCTAACTACTCCCACATTTTGCGGTGCAGTTTAACCAAAACCGGGTATTTTATAGTCGTGATTCATATCGAGCCCTTCTGGGTATTAGCGCGCGTCTACGAAGAGTCTACGATTTTTAAAATAATTTACTATCATTTTTTTCCATTTTCATGCATATTTTTTTAAAGGGAAGTAACTCTCTAAAAATGTCTACGATGAGTCAACGATTTAAAGCAAAATTTACCATCATATTTTTTCCATTTTTAATGCATTTTTTTTTTGGCTACAACTCTCTAAAAATGCTGTATAGTTATTTCCCTTACAAATCCGAGCAACGCCGGGCGATACTGCAAGTAATTATGAAAATTGTTTCAAATTTTGGCACAAGATCAGAAATTTTAGTGAGAAGAGATCAAGTGACTACATTAAAGTATGTGACTGGTACGAAAAAAAATAGGGCGAAAAGGCAACTATGACCTCGGTAGGATATGAACTCAGAACGTAAGAACCTGAAGAAATGTTGTTAAGCATTTTCCCTGACGCACTAGTGATTCTGCCAGCTCGCCACTTTACTGACTCAAATTTTAGCACAACGTCGGTAGTTTCAAAAGGAGGGTTTAATCAATATCGTCGGCCCAGTACTTGACGGGTACTTTATTTTATCGACCCTGAAAGGACGAAAGGCAAAACTGTCTTGGGTGGGATTTAAACTCAGAATATAAACAGCCGAAGAAAATATCACAGGGCATTTTATCCGACACCCAAACGATTCTTTCAGCTCGCTGCGTTAATGACAATGTTTACAAAATTGGTTCAATAAGAGTTATGTATCTTACTTACAAGTGTGTATTCGTGTATGGTGATGGAGGGGGGCAACATTCAGTAAAACATGGATTTCAAAGAGTAAAATATGAACTTAGGATCTTGAGCTCAGCAAGTAGTCCGAAACATTGGGTTTCATTGATTGTTTTCGTTTTCTGTTTGAAACGTCAGCACGTCGGGCGAAATGCTTGGCGGTATTTCGTCTGCCGTTACGTTCTGAGTTCAAATTCCGCCGAGGTCGACTTTGCCTTTCATCCTTTCGGAGTCGATAAATTAAGTACCAGTTACGCACTGCGATCGACTTAATCCCTTTGTCTGTCCTTGTTTGTCCCCTCTGTGTTTGGCCTCTTGTGGGTAGTAAAGAAATAGGTATTTCGTCTGTCTTTATGTTCTGAGTTCAAATTCTGCCGAGGTCAACTTTGCCTTTTATCCTTTCGGGATAAATAAATTAAGTACCAGTTGCGTACTGAGGTTGATCTAATCGACTGGCCACCTCCCCCAAAATTTCGGGCTTTGTGCCTAGAGAAGAAAAGAATATATGACTGATACTTTACATAATCGATCCCAGAGAGAAGAAAAGCAAAGGTGATCTCGCCGGGATTTGAACTCAGATCGTAAAGAGCAGGAACAAATATCGCAAGACATTTTTCCAACACTGTAGCGATTTTGCCTGCCCACCACATTGAGATGAAGATTTTAAAACTTTGGCACAGATCTGTAGGGAAGGAATATGTATAATTCACCATGAATAATGAAAGACTTGTGATTTTTGCTCAGAAGATAAAGTGACTTATCAGTCGCGTTCCTGCTCCTAAATTCTTCTTACACTAAAAGGGGTAAAGACCCCCTTCGGTCATGAATGACCATGGGATTGCACCTAGAAAGTTACCCTCCTAGACACAAGTCCGGGCAAGGTTGTTTATGGAAGACCAGCAGTCGCCCATGCATACCAGCCTCATCTCTCCACGCCACCAGTGTTATCCAAGGGAAAGACAAAGCTCGATACAGCTTGGCACCAGTGACGTCGTAACTCATTTCTACAGCTGAGTGAACTGGAGCAACGTGAAATAAAGTGCCTTGCTCAAGAACACAACACGCAGCCCGGTCCGGGATTCGAGCTCACAACCACACGATCGTAAGCTCGACGCTCTAACCACTGAGCCATGCGCCTTCTTCTTACACTACAAAATGTGTATTTATAATGTTATCTGATATAGAATTCAGTGAGTTGGGGAGAGTGGTAGAATGTGTCTATTATATCGGCTTCAAATTATGGCACAAGGCCAGCAATTTCGGGGTAGGAGTAAATCGAATACATCGACCTTAGCGCTCAACGGTGCTTATTTTATCGACACCGAAAGGATGAAAGACTCAAGTTGAACTCAGGGCGTAAATATGGACGAAATGCCGCTGAGCATTTTGCCCGGAATGCTAACGATTCTACAACTCGCCGCCTTAAACTTGTTTATCATATCAAACATTAATTAATAGGCGCAGGAGTGGCTGTGTGGTAAGTAGCTTGCTAACCAACCACATGGTTCCGGGTTCAGTCCCACTGCGTGGCACTGAGTGGATTTGGTAGACGGAAACTGAAAGAAGCCTGTCGTATATATGTATATATAAGTGTGTGTGTATATGTTTGTGTGTCTGTGTTTGTCCCCCTAGCATTGCTTGACAACCGATGCTGGTGTGTTTACGTCCCCGTCACTTAGCGGTTCGGCAAAAGAGACCGATAGAATAAGTACTGGGCTTACAAAGAATAAGTCCCGGTGTCGATTTGCTCGACTAAAGGCGGTGCTCCAGCATGGCCGCAGTCAAATGACTGAAACAAGTAAAAAGAGTTTATTCTGAGTTTCGCCTCAGGTTGAGCAGTTCAAATCTATTGTGATCAGAGCAGCCTGATTCAAAAACTCAGAGTAGTCTGTTGACTTGTGATATTTTGATTCGATAAACTTACACATATGACACACACAGACACAAACACAAATATATACATACATACATACATACATACATACATACATACATACATACAACATACACACACACATACATACATACATGCATACATACATACATACACACACACCTACATACATACATACATACATACATACATACATACATACATACATACATACATACATACATACACACACACACACACATATATACATACATACATACATACACACACACATACATACATACACACACACATACATACATACATACAAACATACATACATACATACATACATACATACATACATACATACATACATACATACATACATACATATAATCAGGCAATAATCTTGTGTAGCGCTGCGTCGGCAAGACTTGAAAAAATACAGAAAAAGTGAGAGGGGTACAGAGAACTTGCCGTGAGGAGTGGAATGTCCAACGTTTCGAATTCAATCCTTCGTCAGGGGTGGGGTAGAGAAAAAGAGAAGTTGAAGAAAGACAAACAGAGTTTACATCCTCTCAGCTTGAAAAACTGGCTGCAACTGATAATGGATATTATTATCAAGCCAGCCGACAAAGGGGGCGCCGTTGTTGTTTGGTGAGCTGATCTTTAGAGAAAAGAAACACTCCGCCAACTCTACGACTGCAGATACTACATGAAGATATCAAGTGATCCCACCAACCATTACCAGAGGAATGTTTGGACCTCTGTACATCAGCTGATCTCTTCTGGTTCACTGCCACCCCACTGTCACCAACCTCATTGTCACCACACCCCGAACTTCCACCATTTCGTCCCTAAAATACATAAACAAGATAATCCCGGCCGCCCTATTATCTCTTCTTGCAATTGCTCCACAGAACTTGTCGTTGCCCTACCTTCTCTAGGAAACGAAAGGAGCAACGTCTCATATTTGATCTTGGCACTATGTCCCAGATAGGTAGGAATGAACGTTTTTCCTTTCATCCTTTCCCCACTTCTTAATTCTTTTTTACCCTTTTAAACCCTCCTTCCACCCTCTCTCTGCAACATTCCTGTATTTACTTACCTCTACTCTCTCCATTACCCTTTTCCTCCTCCTTTCTGCACGCTCTCTCCTATAACTTCTGTTTCACGTTAGCAGCCCGTGTTATTCTGCGTCCATTATCAGTTGCAACCAGTTTTTTCAAACTGAGAGGATGTAAACTCTGTTCGTCTTTCTTCAACTTCTCTTTTCTCTAACCCCCTGACGAAAGATTGAATCCGAAACGTTGGATATTCCACTCTTCACGGCAAGTTCACTGTACCCCTTTCTCTTTTTTCTACACACACACACACACACACACACACACACACATAGGGTGCGAGGGTAAATTGTTGCCATTTTATATTTTCAGTTTCGTGCATGTGCATTGTTTGTTTTTTGATTTTGTCGACTACGCAGTATAGTAGGGTCAGTTGGGCACCGTCTGTGAGAAAAACAACACCATGACACAATTCACTCTGCCAGAAATTTGGAAACGATATGCTGTACTGCTTGGCATTCACGCCGGAAGCTCCAATACGAACATTTCAAAGTGTTTGGGTTTCAATCTGGGGATAGTACAATCTGAGTACATGTAGCGAGAGTGATTAAAAAGTCAACATCATGAAGTTTGGTGTGACCACTAGTGATGGCGACGTGGTCCCATTCATCTTCACACACGACCTCAGACACAAAACTGAGGCCTACATCAATTGCCTGGAGGAGGTACCGCTGCCCTGAGTCAAGAGGGTGACTGCTGGAAGACCCTTATGTCTAGCAACAGGACTCTGCACCATACCACAGAAGCTGCCAGACAATTTCTGCGACCACATCACCCCTAACATCTGACCACCTAACTCCCCTGACTGCAACCCCCTTGGTTATTATGTGTGGGGCACAGTTGAACGAGAGACCAACAAATCCCCTCGTAATACCAAAGATGAAGTGAAGGTAAGGATTATGGCAGCATTCACCAACTTAAACAAGGAGACTGTCCAGAAGAGTTGCAGGAGATTCCGAAGTCGTCTGGAGGCCGTGGTTGAAGCCAATGGCAATTTTATTGAATAAATTTATTCTTTAGTATTTCAAGATATTTTTATGTAATTTTGATAAACATACGCAGGATAATAGGCGCAGGAGTGGTTGTGTGGTAAGTAGCTTGTTTACCAACCACATGGTTCCGGGTTCAGTCCCACTGCGTGGCATCTTGGGCAAGTGTCTTCTGCTATAGCCCCGGGCCGACCAATGCCTTGTGAGTGGATTTGGTAGACGGAAACTGAAAGAAGCCTGTCGTATATATGTATATATATATATATGTATGTGTGTGTTTGTGTGTCTGCTGTGTTTGTCCCCCTAGCATTGCTTGACAACCGATGCTGGTGTGTTTACGTCCCCGTCACTTAGCGGTTCGGCAAAAGAGACCGATAGAATAAGTACTGGGCTTACAAAGAATAAGTCCCGGGGTCGATTTGCTCGACTAAAGACGGTGCTCCAGCATGGCCGCAGTCAAATGACTGAAACAAGTAAAAGAGAAAAAGAGTAAAAGAGTAAAAGAGTAAAAGAGTATACCTGTTAAAATGAGATGCAGTGCTGTTTTCATTTTTGCGTAATTTAGACGACAGTTAATTCACCATACCCTGTATACACACACACACACACACACACACACACACACACACACACACACACACACACACACACACACATACATATCTATGTATGTATGTATGTATGTATGTATGCATGTATGTATATAAAAAAATAATAAATGAGCCCTTCTAAAGCCTAGCCAGGCTCATGGGCCCGGTTTCCCGGTTTCCCGGTTTCTATGGCGCATGTGTTCCTCAGCTGGACGGGACGCCAGTCCATCGCGGCGTTACTCATTTTTGCCAGCTGAGTGGTCTGGAGTAACGTGAAATGAAGTGTTTTGCTCAAGAACACAACGCGTCGCCCGGTCCAGGAATCGAAACCACAATCTTACGATCTTGATACTGATACCCTAACCACTAATCAACGCGCCTCCACATGTGTATATGTATATATATATATATATATATATATATATATACTAGCAGTGTCGCCCGGCGTTGCTCGGGTTTGTAAGGGAAATAACTATACAACCATTTTTAGAGATGTAAAGTATAATAGCCATCTCAATATGGCTAACCACAAAGCGGGGTGTTACCGTAGCTTTTTACGTTCTGAGATTTAATAATACATATTTAGAGAGTTACTTCCCTTATAGATGCCAAAAACGCATTCAAAATGGGAAAAAATGGTTGTAATTTTTTTTTTAAATCGTAAACTCATCGTAGACGCGCGCTAATACCCAGAAGGGCTCGATATGAATCACGACTATAAGATACCCGCTTTTGGTTAAACTGCACCGCAAAATGTGGGAGTAGTTAGGAATCTAAATCGTAGGAGACAGACAGCACACAACCTCACTTTTATATATATAGATATATCATACTCCAGGTCATCAGCATCACTCGAGCTCATTACAGATTTCGCATAAGACACATGTATAAAAGAAAGTAAGAGACGTAATGTACACCGCAGACCTACATATATGCACGGGTAATTTAACAGTAAGCAAGTTCTGCTGCTTCTAACGAAAGAATGCCTCAAGTTTTCTCGCAATATTTCTAGCTCCAAATGCCTAATTTTTATATTTAGCTCTGTGTCTTGCTCCATTTCTAAGTTAAGGGTAAAAATCAGGCAACCATGCAAAACACAACGGATCTTTACACATAGACGCACAGAATAACAGCAATTAAATAATGAAAGCAGAGTGCACAACAAACATCACCGATCTGACTGTCGCCTGTACTCTTGACAAGAGATGTCAGTTAGTCATTTTCAACTACCAGCCTCGTTCGTATCAGCCCAAGTTGCTAGATAATTTTTTCGTTCCTTTAGGAATATTGTAGAACGGAAACTTTTCATAGATTGGAATTTAAATCCTAATCTCTATAGAAATTTATCATTTCAAGAAAACATTGAATTTGAATTACTTTTAATTTTTCGACTATAGATAACAACTCGGGCTGTAACTTCTGAGCCCGAGTCGGGCGCGTGTGAACGATGTCGAGAGAACGTCATCTACGAATATTTTTTGACGCTGAGCACCTCTGAGACGACCGCCAGACGCTGAACGAAAACAAATGAACTGCGACCAGGCTCAATAAAAGGAGCCCGAGTTATTGGATGTAATTACATATTTGAAGTCAGTGTTGGCAGAAATTAAATCGGCTTGCAAAGACACGCTCACTTTACAAACATTTATATTCGAGCTAAGTCCGGACAGCCTGAGTACCGGAGTCGTCACACACACACACACACACACACACACACACACACACACATACATATATATATATATATATATATATATATATATATATATATATATATACTTTATAATAAAGCACATTACTCTACCTCTGGTATTCGAGTACTATTTTTTCCGCCTTGTTTCTCATGTATGTGCTTACTCTGGTGTGTATATATATATATATATATATATATATATATATATATATATATATATATATATAAAGTTAATCCAAACAAGAAAACAAAAAGACAACAACGCAAGGATGTGGAACAAATAAAGTATTATTGGACGCTCAGGAAAGAAGGGAAGAAGGAGGGTTTGACGTTTCGAGCGGAGCTCTTCGTCGGAAACATAGGAGAAGGAAAGATCCCGAGACGGGAGGACAGAGGAAAAAAATCGCCGGTGGTATTCACGAGGTCACATACTAAAAGACGGAAGTGATATATATATATATATATATATATATATATAGATATATATATATATATATATAATATATATATATATATATATATATATATATATATATACATATATATATATATATACATACATACATACATATGAGGCTGCACTCAAAAGTAAACGGAAGCATTTTCTGTGGGACAAGCCAGTTGTAGTTCAGGCTTCCGCCGCTAGAAACCATTTGATGCGACCCTCAGGCATCAGTCTGCCAACTGGCGTCGTTGAATGAGGTCGTACTGAGGTCAAATGGTGCATCTTTATTTTGCACTGCTTCTCCCCTGTTCGTCGATTTTTGCGATGGCTGAAACGAAGGAACAGCGTTCTTCAATGAAATTCTGTATTCTGCTGGGGAAAACAGCGGCCGAAACAGTTGTCATGCTTCAGACAGCTTACAAGGATGGTGTGATGTGTAAAACACAAGTCTATGAGTGGTTTCCACGTTTTAGGAATGGTAGCTTGTCACTTGAAGATCAACTTCAAACAGGATGGCCATCGACCTCCCGAACGAATGAAAATGTCATGTAAATTCATGAACTGATCGTGGAGGACCGTCACCAAACAACTGACGAACTTGTTGATATGACTGGTGTGTCCTGAAGTTCCTGCCAACGAATTTTGAGCGAGGAATTGCGAATGAAAAAAAGCTGCAATAAAATTTGTGATTTGCTTGCTCACAGAAGATCCTTTTCTACCCTAGACATAAGGCCTGAAATTTTGGGGGAGGGAGCCAGTCGATGAGCTCGACCCCAGTACTTGACTGGTAATTTATCGATCCCGAAAGGACGAAAGGCAAAGTCGACCTCAGCGGAATTTGAACTCAGAACGTAAAGACAGACAAAATACCTGTTTCTTTACTACCCACAAGGGGCTAAACACAGAGGGGACAAACAAGGACAGACATAAGTATTAAGTCGATTACATCGACCCCAGTGCGTAACTGGTACTTAATTTATCGACCCCGAAAGGATGAAAGGCAAAGTCGACCTCGGCGGAATTTGAACTCAGAACGTAACGGCAGACGAAATACGGCTACGCAAGATCAAAAGCAGTCATGACTGAATGCGTGTCGTGAACTGAAAGAACAGTGGAAAGTTGATCCTGACCGATAACGAAAACTGATGACGAAAGCTGAGGCTGTGGAATTTGCAGGTGTGGAAGAAGTAAAGAAAAAAATCAATAGAGTCGTTAAAAGACATCATTTCGCATGAGTTCCAGCACTGCTTCGAATAGTGGAAAATGCGCCTGGACCGATGCACCGCTTCAAATGAAGAATACTTTGAAAACGATAAAAGAGTAAACATGTAAGACTAAGTGAATAAAATAATACTGCAAAATTCCGGTTTCTTTTGGGTACCCCTTCGTATGTAACAACAGACGACACATTATCCATTCGTTGTTATACTGCAAAATTCCGGTTTCTTTTGGGTACCCCTTCGTATGTAACAACAGACGACACGTTATCCATTCGTTGTTATACTGCAAAATTCCGGTTTCTTTTGGGTACCCCTTCGTATGTAACAACAGACGACACATTATCCATTCGTTGTTATACTGCAAAATTCCGGTTTCTTTTGGGTACCCCTTCGTATGTAACAACAGACGACACATTATCCATTCGTTGTTATACTGCAAAATTCCGGTTTCTTTTGGGTACCCCTTCGTATGTAACAACAGACGACACGTTATCCATTCGTTGTTATACTGCAAAATTCCGGTTTCTTTTGGTACCCCTTCGTATGTAACAACAGACGACACGTTATCCATTCGTTGTTATACTGCAAAATTCCGGTTTCTTTTGGGTACCCCTTCGTATGTAACAACAGACGACACTTATCCATTCGTTGTTATACTGCAAAATTCCGGTTTCTTTTGAGTACCCCTTCGTATGTAACAACAGACGACACATTATCCATTCGTTGTTATACTGCAAAATTCCGGTTTCTTTTGGGTACCCCTTCGTATGTAACAACAGACGACACATTATCCATTCGTTGTTATTTGTTTACTGTTCACCTCACTCAGAACCCGCTCATTGCGTGGATCAGGAGTGTAGTGACGCCATTTTGGGAGTCTTCAGTGCGCATGTACAGAGTTGGATTTCTTCCGGTAGGCCGCCGGAAGTTCCCTCATGCGCATGCGCAGATAACTACCAATAGCAAGATTTCCCGTTGGATCTTCCTTTTCGAAGCTGCAGCCGAATTGGATGGACGCGCGCCCACACGGTTCTCCCAAGCAAGCCAACACGTAGAGAAGCCCTTCTACGCTGGAACGAGACAGCATTTGGCCCACACAAGTTAACTAATGTGACTAGTTTCATGGCCCATGGCTACATGTTCCCCTGAAGGAAATATATGTGTATATATATATATATATTATTGCGAATCCAGAGAAATAAATATTATTTATTGCTGCTGAAGATATTCGAAGTCATGGTTTTCTTTCGACAAATAATTTAACGTAACAGGATAAGCCCGGCACCCCTCAAGTGTTCCAGAGACCTTCATCCTTGTTACAGGAGTATATTATGAACCGTACATTCAGTGTTATGTGCGTTTCCTAGATTTACCTTAGGGTTTATGATATACTCAGTCAGGTACAGCTAATCGTATACAAAACCTGAATATCTTTCCGCCCCTACTTCGGTACCTCCGTATGTATTCCTTTAGTTTTAGAGTGCACACTTTTTATTTTTCGACCCGACCTGGTGCTCTACCATTTAAGTACCTGATTTACTCGAATCCTGATCTATTACTACACACACACACACACACACACATGAATTAAAGCTCTTGGTAATGTGAAGAAAATAATGATAGAAGAAAATAGAGACATCCGAAGTAATGGAGGAATCTTTTCTTTATTTATATATAAACGTAGAAAATCTGGATTTTCATAAGAAAATGAGCTACAATACTGCTTTAGTCCTGTTATCTCACTTCTATGGAAGTGTCACTCGTGGCGGGCCGCCCCATCACCCTTCTCTACCTATGCTACCTGCCTATCCGCATTTCAACGTAGTCAAACATCGAGGACTAAAAAAAGAATTTAAAGATACACCAAGGAGAACATTAATCAAAACTGGACAAGCAACACATGCACACACACACATACATACATACGTATACACACACACATACACACACGCACACACACACACACACAGGTACACACGTTGTAAACATTCTATTTGAAACAAATTAGTCATAGATACAAGGCCGTCGAAGTAACCCAAATACCTATGCAACTGATTACTAAATGCATTCAGTGTGGGGGTCAATAGACACGAAGAATTTATAACAAAAACATAAACCCAAAATGTAATTATCAACAACAGTAAACAAACAAGCTTAATCTCAAGGCTGTCAATAAAAATTTGACAAGCCGGAATAAAAGTGCTTTTCGTAACGCCAGGAACAGGAGTCCTCCCAAAATCGAAAAGGCTGTCAAGTTTTAGTTTTTTGTCACGAAGCAGATAATTGCTTGTTCCGCCGTCGCTCTCGGATTCCCCGGATCAACGTACTGGCGGGACACCACTCTTCTATAGGCCCAGTCTATAGGCTTGCTCTAGCGTCTTAGAAAAGGTTACGTTAGATTCAATTTTAGTATACCGTAAATCCTCGAGTATAGTCCGTCCTTGCGTATAATACGCAGGGGATTTTTAGGGGGCTGTACCGCTGAAAAACCTAGACCTTGTGTATAATACGCACCCCTTCTCTAACTTGAGTCAAGGAGGTCTATATAACGTCCTTGGCTTGTAAAAATGTATATGTTAACGCCCTTTATTATTATTATTGTATATATAACATAATGCAAACGTGTAGCTTTTTTGTGCATTTTGTTTGCAGAAAATAAAGAAATAACAGTAATAACGTTTAATAAATGTTGCTTACTGCAAGTTATGGATGATCCTTTTGTGACTTCATTGCTTTCAGGCTTAGCTTAAGGTATTTTCGCGCCCAACATCACAAAATGCGTCTGAATAAACATTGCCGGACAGCCAATAGAGACTCGGACATTGCTTAGAAAATAATTTTCATTTTTAACCTCGTATATAGTACGCACTAGGGATTTTGACCTTTAAATTTTGGGGGAAAATGCGGATTATACTCGGGGATCTACGGTATGTACTGCCGAAGCAAGTACAGGGTTACGTTAGATGATAATAGAATACGGTCCTGGATTCCTTAAACATAGGAAAAAGATAGGGTGATCACAGTTGATATGCTTGTGATTATAAGTATATTCGATCAGAGCTGACCTGGACAGTAGCGTAATTAGAATCGGGAGAGAGGGCGGGGTGCCGTTCCAACCCGGGTGACACTTTTATGGGGACTGTATATTTGAATCAGTTGTATAAGCTTGGAGGTTGCTCGGTGCGGCACAAACTCTAAATTACTGAATTTGAAGCTAAACAACAACTATTTAGTGAAATGTTCAAAGTTGCTGCAATAAATTAAAATAAACAACACAAAAGCAAATGAGATAGAAGACAAAACACTCATAATGCATATATGTTAAATATTTGTTTCAAATTTTGGCACGAAGCCAGCAATTCCAGGGTAAGTGGGTAAGTCGATTACATCAACCCCAGTACCCAACTGGTACTTATTTTATGGTACTTATTACAAGGCAGCGAGCTGGCAGAAACGTTAGCACGCCGGGCAAAATGCTTAGCGGTATTTCGTCTGCGTTACGTTGTGAGTTCAAATTCCGCCGAGGTCGACTTTGCCTTTCATCCTTTCGGGGTCGATAAATTAAGTACCAGTTACGCACTGGGGTCGATGTAATCGACTTAATACCTATGTCTGTCCTTGTTTGTCCCCTCTGTGTTTAGCCCCTTGTGGGTAATAAAGAAATAGGTACTTATTTTATCGATCCCGAAAGGATGAAAGGTAAAGTCGACCTCGGTGGAATTGAACTCAGAATGCGCAGACAGACAAAATGTCGCTAAGCATTTTGCCCGGCGGGCTAAAATTTCTAACAGTTCGCAGCCCTGCATATATTGAATATTGATTTCGAATTTTGGCTCAAGGCCAGCAATTTTGGGACGAGAGTAAGTCGATTACGTCAACTCCAGTGCTCGACTGGTACTTATTTTATCGACCCCGAAAGGAAGAAAGGTAAAGACAATCTCGGCGAAATTTGAACTCAGAACGTACACACGGACGATATGCCGCTAAGCATTTTATCTGGCATGCTAATGTTTCTTATTTCTTTATTGCCCACAAGGGGCTAAACACAGAGGGGACAAACAAGGACAGACAAACGGATTAAGTCGATTACATTGACCCCAGTGTGTAACTGGTACTTAATTTATCGACCCTGAAGGGATGAAAGGCAAAGTCGACCTCGGCAGAATTTGAACTCAGAACGTAACGGCAGACGAAATACCTATTTCTTTACTACCCACAAGGACGATATGCCGCTAAGCATTTTATCTGGCATGCTAATGTTTTTTATTTCTTTATTGCCCACAAGGGGCTAAACACAGAGGGGACAAACAAGGACAGACAAACGGATTAAGTCGATTACATCGACCCCAGTGCGTAACTGGTACTTAATTTATCGACTCCGAAAGGATGAAAGGCAAAGTCGACCTCGGCGGAATTTGAACTCAGAATGTAACGGCAGACGAAATACCGCTAAGCATGTCGCCCGGCGTGCTAACGGTTCTGCCAGCTCGCCAACCTGCATAAATTAAATATTACAAGTAACAACGGACAGAAAAGAACAAAAAGTACCTCTAACGAGGATCGAACCACATGTTCACTTGCAATTAGACTGAGTTACTGTAGAACACTGGTAGTACCTCTTTTCATCTTAAATACTAATGTTGTAAGACATTTTATAGTGTGATTGGAAAAAAATGGTATCATCCTTCAAACTTTCCTTTAACTGCAGGTAGCTTTGGAATAGAAAAAAATGTCTAATGACAGAATAAGTATCAGCCATCACAGTTGAATCTTTTTTAGTAATTACACCAAGCCTATTCTAATTTCTACCTTCACCTCACTAACTCAAACTTGTGTAAACATCTCTCTCTCTCTCACTCACTCACTCTCTCTCTCTCTCTCTCTCTCTCTCTCTCTCTCTCTCTCTCTCACCCTCACACACACACACACACACACACACGTTTTTCAGACGAAGCATCTAACTCGAACTATCAACGGTAAAGATTACAGAACATAATATTTTATTTTTCCTTGTAGTCTAAAAATGAGAAAAAAACAAGGGGTAAAACTGAAATTCTGAAATTCTAGGATTAATATTTAGTTGGAAAAGGAATCGTTAAGCAGGTGGGGCTGTGTGAAATATTGTGCTTAAGGAAAGTCTGGAAGGTGGCACCATTACCAGTCACAAAATAAAAAGATGTTTTTTTTTCTTTTCAAGTGAGAAGGTTTGTGTCAGAGACTGAGCAACCGAGAAAGCGAGGTGCTCAATGAAAAAGGCAAAAAAACCTTGAATAGGACATAGGACGGTAGAGAGATACATCTTTCAAAATAACCACAGAAACACTTAAGCTGGTTGAATTGACGCATTGCTTGAAGGCGGGAAGTCAGGAATGTAGACATGTACGATATGTCAACTGAGTTGCTGTCAAGTTAACATGTTAAAGAATTGTAGAGAGGAGAGATGGAATGGAGGCATAGAAGCAGGAGCAAAGTAGAAGCTTGAAGTGTGAACATACTTAATTACACACACACACACACACACACGCACAACGGGAGAATTTATCTGACAACCCAAAATTTTTTGAATGCTGTTGAGTAGCATTCTGGTTTGATGATCTTTACACAGATAATTATCAACGATATAAACACTCGTATACGTTTCTGCCACTCTGGCATATAAACTTTATGGCAACCTTCCGAACTTAATAAAAAAAAAACAATTGATGCCGCAAATATATTGGAGACATTGGTGGTTACTTTCACTTCTCAATGTTACCTTCAAATTTTGTCAAAGGGCCAGCAATTTCGTGGGAAGGGGTAAATAGATTACATCGACCCCAGTGCTCAACTGGCACTTATTTTATCGATCCCGAAAGAACGAAAGGCAAAGTCGACGACTGCAGCAACTGAACTCAGATTGTCGGAAGAAATGCTGCTAAGCATATTGTTCGGCGCAGTAACGGTTCTGCCATCTCGCCGTTTTACTTTCACTTCACAGTATTAAAAGAAAATATAAAGGCGGTGAGCTGTCAGAATCGTTACCACGCCGGGCGAAATGCTTAGCCGTATTTCGTCTATTCTGAGTTCAAATTCCGCCGAGGTCGACTTTGCCTTTCATCCTTTCGTGATCGATAAAATAAGTACCAGTTACGCACTGGGGTCGATGTAATCGACTTAATCCGTTTGTCTGTCCTTGTTTGTCCCCTCTATGTTTAGCCCCTTGTCAACTACCATAACCATTAAACCACACGCCTTCACATCTTAGAAAAGGGTATGTGCACTGTGCTCCTGGATTCGAGCCGGGTTCAACTCAGTATTACCTATGGATTGTCAACTACGTAGCTTTGGCGATATCCTGCCGGGTAAAATCACGCAAAACCACATACAGCAAAAAGTCAGTTAATTCTGTATATGAATATATTTTTAATTCTGACATAAATTTGCCGAATTAAGCAAGTGATTAAAGTTTTTATTATTACATGATTGCAGTTTCTTCGTGTTCGAAGATCATGTGAAAGGTGGCTATGTAAATCGATCCTAGATGCCGCAAAGCTTTTATTCATGCCTTAAAGACCCCCTTCGGTCATGAATGACCATGGGATTGCACCTAGAAAGTTATCCTCCTAGACACAAGTCCGGGCAAGGTTGTTTATGGAAGGCCAGCAGTCGCCCATGCATACCAGCCGCCCCTCTCCACGCCACCAGTGTTATCCAAGGGAAAGGTAAAGACTGATACAGCTTGGCACCAGTGACGTCGCAACTCATTTCTACAGCTGAGTGAACTGGAGCAACGTGAAATAAAGTGCCTTGCTCGAGAGCACAACACGCAGCCCGGTCCGGGATTCGAGCTCACAACCTCACGATCGTAATCTCGACGCTCTAACCGCTGAGCCATGCGCCTTCACACTTAGCAATTTTAGTGTTAGAGTCAGTCAGTCAGTCAGTGAAATCCAGTCTCATTCTTTAAACTTGGACATCTGACATCAGCAGGCTGAGACGGCGAAAGTAACCAGCAGGTTAAATTAGACATTGGAGTGGCTTTCTCCTATGTGAATTGCCTCACATGCTGGAGAGCTCCACCAAACCTAGACTTGCCAGAAAGGTGTCAAAGAGGGTACCGGAGCGCCTGAGAGATTCCACTCCTTTGTTTACTGTTGTATCGAAGCCTAGAATCGAAACCTTATAGCTTTAGTAGCTAGGAGTTGACCACACTAAAATCAGGTAACTTATCCTGAATAACAACCAATCAGCTTGCAGAAATATCACCACCACCACCCCACATTATAGAATGTTTTGTCATGTTCCAGAGGTTCCCGTGTAAAAGGGAGTTATATAAGCAACTACGTGGGCAAGTACAGCACAGAAACAAAGAATCAGAGAAGTAACGATAAACAAAAAGAGACAACAAACACTTTAAGTAGTCAAGTTTTCTTGGTTGCAGCTCGACCTTGAGGTAACGGAAACGTCGGCTACGAAAAACAGGGTATTTTTCTCGCGTCTCATGCGAAGCCATTCTTTTCTGTTATTAATGTAACAACCAACTAACTAGTCTCTACGTCTGGCACAATACAGTAGTGGCAAGCCAAGCCACTATGTAATTATGTAAATATTGTGATATACCCCTGTAAAAAATAAATGTCATTGGAGTTGGCCTAAATAACATACCAATATATCAATACCCAAAAGCGGCGAGCTGACAGAATTGTTAGCACACTGGGCAAAATGCTTAGTGGCGTTTCCGTCCGTCTTTACGATCTGAGTTCAAATTCTGTCAAGGCCGACTTTGCCTTTCGTTGATAATATTGGGTTGTCCGGAAAGTTCGTGCCGATTAATAGTAGCTTACATTTCGACTTATTTTAGAACATGGTTGAGTCCATAAAATAGGATTTGACTACACCTCCATTTAGAGCACAGTTTAAGCTATCTTTTCGTGGAAGAAGGTTTATGTTCCTATAACCTATGTTAATTCTGCAACACTTTAAAATGGAAGATAAGAAAGTTCATTTTCAGACTTGATGCTTTGGGTACCAGACAAAAATTGCTGCAGCTCGGCTGGGATGTGTTACCCCACCCTCCATAATCACCAGATGTTGCTCCTTCGGATTTCCACTTATTCAGCTCCCTGCAGAATAGTCTTAGTGGTAAAAATTTCAATTTCTTGGATGATGTAAAAAGATACCTTGATGAATTCTTTGCCATGAAACCGCCTCAATTCTGGGAAGAGGGTATTTTCAAGTTAAAGGGAAGATGGAGATGTATTGTGCAACAAAATGGTTCATATTTGGTTGGTCGATTAAAAATGTAATGGCAAGTATTTATTGACCTTTTTCTTTCCTTTAAAAATCGGCACGAACTTTCCAGACAACCCAATATAAGTAGCAGTTGAGCACAGGGGTCGATGTAATCGACTTGCCTTGCTCCCCCGAAATTGCTGGCCTTGTGCCAAAATTTGAAATCAACATATCAATACCTTTTAAACCCGGGACTCCACACTGACGAAGTTGATTCCCCGAGCCTTTTCCTTTTCAAGGCGCGAACAAGGCAGTGAGAGCAATTGCTTGGAGTTCCTTTCATAACATGCTAACTGACCTATTGTTGGGACCCTGGCATATCCTGCTCAGAGTAGACATGGAAACAGTAGAGGTTAAGAGGTAGCTCAAACTCTGGAACCTCCGAACCAGGGCCCCACTACCGGATATAATGTGAAGGCGCGTGGCTCAGTGGTTAGGGCATTCGGCTCACGACCGTAAGGTCGTAAGATCAATTCTCGGCGACGCGTTGTGTCCTTGAGCAAGACACTTTATTTCCCGTTGCTCCAGTCCACTCAGCTGGCAACAATGAGTAGTGCCTGTATTTCAAAGGGCCAGCCTTGTCACACACTGTGTCATGCTGAATCTCTCTGAGAATTACGTTAAGGGCACACGTGTCTGTGGAGTGCTCAGCCACTTGCACGTTAATTTCACGAGCAAGCTGTTCCGCTGATCGTATCAGCTGGAACCCACGTCGTTGTAACCGACGGAGTGCTCTTTAACTGGATATGATTTAAAGTCACACCCAGGACAGTATTACATATTAACTGATAAATTATTACTTATCAGCGAGAATTTTTCGGAGAAAATTGAACAGTCATAGCAAAAGTAGATATAATGCCTGAGTACAAAAACCGTACACACGCAAAAACCGTACACACGCAAAAACAGTACACACGCAACACTTTGAAACCTTCCTTCAAAATCCATTGTTATTCAGTGAGATAACAAGAAGTACGGCAGATATTTGATATTTTGATAAACAACTGAGTAAAGACACGTCAGAGATA